>NW_011628075.1:247155-251980 GCF_000512975.1 Sesamum indicum | reverse complement strand
TCGTCAACTAAATTTTTAATTCAATCTTCATTTTGAATTATCAAAAACCAAAACAAATTTATAATCATTGGGAGGTAGTAATATGATCAACTTTTTTTCTTTTGTTATATTAACGGACATTTTTTTTTACTATATTAAAAGTATGATTCAATATTCTAAAATTCATTATTAATTATTATATACTTGCGATTCATGAAAACCTAAATATAAGTGAATTATTTTTATTGAAAATGTAATAAATTATCGTTATATATAGACACATAATTTCAAATTAAATCATACATTAAATAAAAATTACTAAAAGCAAGAAACTACTATAAAAGTAGACCAAATACCCATATTTATAAAATTCAAACTAAAATAAGCATGTCTTGTATCGAAATATTAATACCTCTTGTATTGTTTCTAGATCTTGTTACTCATCGTGCCCAGTGCAATACTGCGTACATTTCGATTGTCCTCATGCTACTGACGAACGTGAAATATTCTCATTGCAGGAGCCCTTCCGGCAAATTCCGAGGTAGAGACTCATCCAGCATACTAGTCAGGTTCTTGAAATCGATGACTATCACTTAGTGTATTTCCCATCCAATTCCAATAGTTTGTTCCACTAAATTTATTAGAATCAAGTATGGTTTTCAATGGATTCTTAGGCATCTATTAATAAATAGAAAAATTAGTAGATTATCATAATATTATGTTCAAGTTAAGGACTTGGACTTCAGTCATTAACCCTCTCATTATTTCTATGAAAGCCCATCACTCTCAAATGGTGTTTCCGGAAACTTTTTCCTCGTGGGCTTGGGGTCCACAAACGAAGTTCTCCATACCCCACGTTTATGATTCACATGGAAATAACAATGTAGGACGCATCAAATACCATTCTTGACCTATGAGATCCCCAAGATATTTAGCCTCACCTTTTTCAAGTGATTAGAAGGACTCCAAGCGAGTGACCTTACTTAGTGTCATACTCGACCCATCAACCGAATCATAGTGTAGACTATCTACCCCCACGACTCATGACACTAGGAAATAGGTGTGTGTTCGTTCACGACAATAGTGCAGGTTCATTTCAGTCCAAATGTGCCAGGACTCTTAAGACCACGTATGGATGAAATCACCTTCCTCATTACATTATCGTGGATGGAAGAAATCGTATAACAATCTTTTGTTTATTTTCATTTTAGGGTCTAATATTTTAACTTGGTTAAACCAAGTGATAGTCATTTGTTATTTATATGACCCAGACATTGTCATATTTTAGTATTTTGTATGCATAATATTCTAAATATTAACAACATTAATTAAAATGCATCGCATGTGAAAAAAAACGTACATGCCTGTTGGATGATCACAAGCCCAATAACCTATGTGGTGCACTGAGCCCGTGGTGGATCTTTGGTAGTCTAGGGTAGGCCCTACGCTATTACAAGATATTAAAACCCATTAACATATTACAGACCTTGTAATCTTTCTTTATTTCTTCATCTACTTCGTAGGCACCATCCTTCAAGCCTCTTTTCCACCAACCTATGGCCTATTTCATGGGCCTTCATCATATGGGCTTGCTCTCTTCGATTATTATAAAAAATAAAAGTAAATGTCTCTCTAACCTATTGAAATGAAACCTCAAATAAAAGTTAGGGGGAGTACATAAATAAGGAGAAAGCAAGCCTTAAATAGTTAGGCTAAAAATGAAGAGATAAGAAAATAATATATGTAGGCCCCAAAATAATAGAAAAGAAACCATCCATAAGGTCCAAATGGCTTTATGATCATCCATGTTACCAATTAACAAAACAACACATTTATTTCGAAAATAAACAAGCACAAAAACTATAACGCAAATCATGCATTATAATAATGATATCCAATATCATAAATTAATCACATATCCAATTCAATGAATTTTACATTAAAAATAATGCAACTTAACTATGGATATAAGCGCAACCCCATGCAAACAAATAGTTCTTGTTCGAAAATCCATTAAAATTAATTTTACAAATTTAAGGTTGGAGAATACCAAATTTTTAAAAAAAATTAAATACCCCAAAATTAACTATTTTCGAAAAATATGCAAAAATTCTAAAAAAACATAAACATTTAGTCCAGATGACCAACTGGCCCAACCTGCCATAGCTAGGCTCACGCACGCAGACACACCTGCCAGATGCGCTCGTGTCACAGCCGGCATTAGCAGACAGGGCTCCGCACACATGTTGTGTGTATGCCCGCATGCATAGGCTCGCTCCTACTAGCATTCACGCTCATAAGAACGCTGGCCAAACTGCGTGAGCAAGGCTCTCGCTGCTAGCTGTACCTTGCCAGCCAGTAATCGGCCAGTAGACAACAACACATCTACTGCTGTTTTTTTATTTTTGTGAAACTTTTTGTTTTTCTTTTTCTGGAATACTTGAAACAACAAAAATCAATTATATTTGAAAATTTTCAAATTTCAAAAAATTCTCATGCCCAAAATTAAATGCATAGTTAAAACATCTAAAATCTTAGTTCTAGAGATGTAATTAAGACCAAAATTCAAGCTTCCAAAGCCAATTAAAATATGTTATCATGCACATCCGTATTAAACATGTTAAATTCTAGGTCTATACACCGATTCGTGCTCTGATACCACTTGAAGAGCGAAAGCTCAAAAAATCAAAAAATAATAATTTAACATACAATTAAATCTCGAAAAAGGGGTGTACTCTTGATCTTTTTTAGGGCATTTGGTGTAAAAACAAAACAAAGGAGGCAAGAGTTCTGCTGAAAATAAATAAGAGGGACGAAAATACTAAATGAGATTTTTACACCTTTTTGTTTTTATCATTCGGCTAAAAGCTTTGATTCATTGTTCTGGATCCGTTCATAGTGATGTCTCGATCTAGAGACCATCTAAACACTAATGCACCAAGAATGTGGAGATTTTGTTCTAGAAAAACCTCCATGGAAGTGCAAAGAATCAACAACGTTATTGATTAACGTCTGATCTCTTGTTCCTCTTTCTCTCTTTGAGATCTTGCGAGGTTTTTTTGAGAGAAAATAGGAGAAAAATTTTCATGGGTATGCGTGTGCAGCAGCTGCTGGTTGGCTATAAGGATTTCAGAGGCTTTATATGTGACCTATGCACAAGATACAAAGGAATCTTGATCTAGCAAGACTCCAACTACCATCTAACACATCTAAACTACCTTGTGGTTGATTTTGGTGCACCATAGGACACCAATTCGGCCAAACCACACCCAAGGAGGTGTTTCCTCCTTAACTTAGCCATGGTCTAGCCAAGGCCTTGACCTTGCATTTGAATGGACTGGCTCTAGATTAATTAAAATTAAATTAAGTCTACTTTAATGGACTTTAAATCAAACCTAGTTTAATTTATAAGCTAATATTAAAATATCCTTTAATCCAATTAAAGGATCCAACCCTTTTATTATCTCTCTATCAATTTATAAATTAGACCAGGTCCAATAAAATTAGTCCAATTAATTTTAATGGCTAACTTGAAATTCTAATTAATCTAATTTATTAAACTTTATGTCATCCATCCAATGGATTGATGTACATAAATAAGCTTTGGCATTATTTGCTAGAAACGTAACCCTGGGAACACCTGTATACTAAAAAAAAAAAGAAACAAATTTTGTCGAAGCGAGTGACCTTACTTAGTGTCAGACTCGACCTATCAACCGAATCATAGTGTAGACTATCTCCCCCCACGACTCATGATACTAGGAAATAAGTGTGTATTCACTTTGTTAACAATAATAGTGCAACTTCACTTTAGTCCAAACGTGCCACAACTCGTGAAACCACGTATGGATGAAATCAACTTCCTCATTACATTATCGTGGATGAAAGGAATGAAATAACAATCCTTTGTTTATTTTCATTTTCGGGTCTAATATTTTAACTTGGTCAAACGAAGTGATAGTCATTTGTAATTTATATGACCCAAACCTCGTCATGTTTTAGTATTTTGTATGCATAATATTCTAAATATTAACACCATTAATAATGCATGGCATCCAAAAAAAAAGGTACACGCCTGTTGGTAATTTTGTCGGCAAATATTCCATCCTCACCAGAATTTGGTAATTTTGTTATTCGTTCACTAGGATGCATATTCCGATAGTTTCTTTAGTTTTTGGTCAATGGTTCTTTCGAGAAAACCATCGGAATTTATTTCCGAAGCCTAATTTTCAGATTAAAGCTTTTTCCGTTGGCAAAACCATTGAAACCTGTGTCAAGCCGTCTAAAATTCCACCGCTATAAAACCTTTTTTTTTTTTTTTATGCTAGTGATTGCTTTCAACATTTTTCTCAAAAAGTTATATAAACAATTAATTTAAATTGGATGGAGCAAACAAATGAATTATAAAGATTGAAAATTTATAAAGTTGAAAAATTAAATTTTGAAAAAGAGTTTTACAACAAATGAATGAATATTATTAGAAATAACTAAACAATTATATAATTGAATATCAATAAATATATGAACTCATAGTGTAAAGAGCTCAAAAGTAACTTCGTCAAAATAAAATAAAAGTTAATAATTCAGTCTTTTGAAATCAAAATTTCATTGCATGGATTTTTTAAATTACAAACTCAGTCCCTTTAAAATACCACCCCTTCTAATTAGCATAGGGGACTAAAAATATTTTAGTCCAATTTTTTCTTTTGTGTTCCAATAAAAAAATTGTAGCAATTGAATCGTCCTTATTGTTTTAGCATTTTTTATGTATCTATTATACATATATATATATTGCGATTAATGGATTCAAAAGTGTATTGATTTTTCTTTTCAAAATATTTGAAAG
>NW_011628075.1:243676-246927 GCF_000512975.1 Sesamum indicum | reverse complement strand
ATAAATGGTTGATTACAATACAACAATATGTACAAATTGATGAACTCTCTAATTAATTTTCATAGATATTATCTCTCATGTTTTTTGCCATTTCTGGAGGAATCTGATATAGAATATAATTTATTGTATTGTATTCATAGATAGCATGAATATATATTTTCTTTCTAAAAATGATTCATGTCTAATTATTACAATAATATTAAGTAAAGACAAACCAAAAAAGAAGAAATTAGTAGAAAAATATTATGAGAAAAAGATAGAACGTCAATTCCAAGGCTTCTGCTATCCTGAATTGAGTTTTGTTATTTGAAACACTCACACATACACACACAACGTTTACTCACACTCTCTCATTCAACCACTCACACTTCACATTTGCTCACACCTTTTCTCCCTCAACACACTCACTGCAAAACATTATGCAAGTCCATAAAGTACTACGCTCAAGAGCCCTTGGAACGTTACATCTGATTCCTTCGGTATCCAAGAAATGGCAGAAAACTCCATAAATGTAAGATGAATTCTACGCAGGCAACTCCATTATTCCTTTTCTCAAGCATTTGATTCTTTATTTTTCCTTCTTTAATTCCTTTTTTTGAATTGATTTGTTAATTCGTCATCATGTATAATGTGCCAACCCAAATTGATTTGTTAATTGATTTGGCCGGATAATTTCATCCAACCCAAATTCAAATTTATCTTGTGAAGATTTCAGTGTGCTATCGCTGGATCCCATCTCTTGTGCTCTGTGAGCAAGTTTAACGGAGCCTCAGGTACATATTTAATTATTTTAAATTAATTTTCTTTCCTGTCAAAGTTTTAAAAAATAAATATTTAAATTTTAATATATTAAGAAATTATTTTCCGTAATTAGGAATTCAACAAGAGATTCAACTTTATTTATTTGATAAATATTTTATAATAAATTCATGTGGAACTCCTTGTTGAGGCTGTACAAATCATACTCAGTAAAACTTGTCTTTCTCTATTTTACCTTATGTTTTGATATATTTTTTTACCATGACCGTGCCATATCTTATATAGCGTATGGGGTACAGCTCTGGATGGCGCCATGTTGAAGAACTTGGCCGCTGTTTCAAGAGCGTATCCCCAAAAGGACATGGGCAATTCAATAAAACTCTTCATGGGTTTAACCATGTCCAACAGGGTTCGACTTCTCCTTTCGGCCACGCCGTTAAGCTGTAACGTTCTAGGAGGAGTCCATTGAGAGAGAATTCCATTCTTTGTTAAATAATCCATGAAATCACCACTTAAATATTCTCTACCTCGGTCAGACTCAATGAAAGGCTTTGATCTTATGGCAAGTTTGATTATCTACTTCAAGTCTGAATTCCTTAAATATTCCAAATGCCTTAAACATGTACCTCATGAGCTAAAAATAACCATACTGTGAGTGGATATAGATAAAGGTTACAGAGTACGAGTATCTTCTTATAGCCGGAGTATTTAGTGGTACACAGACTTCTGTGTGGATTATGTCCAACAGACCAATGGCAAGCGTGACAAACAAAAAGTTTCTTGGTCATTTTGCCTTTTAGTCAGGACTCACAAGTTGATAGTTTTCCCAAGTCATTTACCTCTAGACTCCTTGATTCTACCAACTTCCTCATGCTTTCTATGGAGATATGACCTAACTTACATGCCAAATCTGTGCATTTTCATGATTATCTAAGTTTTGTTTGTGTTGGGTAGTTATAATCCAATTTAACTTTTGGAAAATATAAAAACCATTCGTTAATGTATCAAGCAGATGAAGGTTATTATCAATCATCAAATAAAAATTATTTTTATAAATCTCAAATGCATAACAATCATTGCCCAAACAGGAATGGAACTAATAATTTTTATCATGATTTGTACATAACAACAGTTCTTTAATGCTATCCGAATATGATCACTAATACCTAAGTTGAGAGATCCCACCGATGTCACAGCAACGACCTTGTCATCAACGAGCCTTGGATCATCTCATCCTTACTTATCCTTCTGCTTCTTTCCAACACCTGCAAATCATTGCAGATGTGAGCTCCACAACCAGTATGCAATACTCAAGAACCAGAATTAGTTTTCATATTTATTTCAATACAAACGTACTTGGGTTGGAGAGAAGTTGTGGGTACTCCCTCTTCTAATGCCCCTTTCCACGGCAATGAATGCAAACATCATTTGCCCTCGACCGCTGTGAACTGTTGTTCTTCATTTTCCTTTGCTCTTTCTCACCGGTGCAACAGGGGCGGTTGGAGCGCTAGCAGTGGCTGCGATGGCTTTTCTTTTTCCTTCTTCCTCTTCCACCGCCCGGCCCTCTTGCCTTTCGCCTTGGAGGTTGAAGCCTCTCCTATTAGTAACATAGGTGCAGACTTGTAGGTCATTGCCTCGTATTAGACCAGCATATTAATTAACTCATGAATAGACTTTTTAATTCAATTCATGTTGTAGTTTATGATAAATGGGTCATAGGAGGGAGGAAGTGATTGGAGGATCACATCGATATACGTGTCATTGTCAAGCCCAGCTTTGAGGTCTTTGTGCTTCTGCACGAGGGATAGCATCTTGGTCGCATGACTTTGCATAGAAGATCCTTCAATCATCTTTGTCCTAAAAAATATTTTTCTAGCAGCACTCAAATATTACTATCAGGAATCATACAAACTTCGATCATGTGAAGCATTATCGAGGGAACGGTTTCCAGCCTATCATATTGCTTTTGGATGTCATTGCTCATTGAAGCTAATATATTACTGTGACCTCATTGTTGTCCTTATGCAACTTCTCGAACGTCACATGCTCTTCGGGCGAAGACCCTTCCGGCAAGGTCATCGGGAGTGACTTGTCCAAGACATAGTCTGGTTCTCGAAACCTAGGACAATCGTTCGATTTTGCAGCCAACTGTTGTAGTTCGTGCGATTGAATTTATTAGTCTCCATTATCAGGGTTAGGGGTTCTTAGACATGTTCTACAATATAGAATTAAACAGATTTCAACATATAATAGTAATATTATTGATAAGTTCAAGTCATGGTCTTTTAGTCTTTAACTCTCTCATTATTGATAAGAAAGTCCACCACTCTTAAGTGGAGTTTTGGGAAATCCTCTCCTAGTGGGCTTGGGATCCACAAGAACAATATACCATGCCTTTACCTCTTCACACGATCCTGAGGACGGCAAGCAAATCATGTTACTCAATGTTAGGCTCGACCTATCAACCAAATCACACCTCAATCGTCGCCCCC
>NW_011628075.1:239926-243450 GCF_000512975.1 Sesamum indicum | reverse complement strand
CTACCTATGCGACTTACTGAGCCCGCAGTGAGTCTATGGTCAGTCTAAGGTGGCCCTATCCTATTACAAAGTAATATTACCCATTAACATTAGATGGACCTTGTAATTTCTTCGTGGGCCTCCTTATCCTTGGACCTTCTTCTCCATGGGCTAGCTTTAAAATAAAAAGCCCTACAAAAAAAATTCTTATATTACTCTTATTACAACTGAAAAGAAACCCCAATCAGGAGTTGGGGTTAGTGCATAAGGAAGGAGATAACAGTCCTCATTATTCCAAGATTAAAAACGAGAGGAAGAGAGAAGAAACATTACAAGGGCATACGAGCCCAACCATAAACTTAAATTTACAAGAGGTCGTGGGCTCCATGATCATCCATCCATACATCATATAATAAATACATCCCATGTAATATTATACTCCAGGATATCCAATATCACAAAAATTAATTTTACGAAGAAAATAGAAGCTTGAAATTTGCAATCAAAACGATGATCGAAAAATATGTGCATTGGCCAATTAATTATTAAATTTTAATTTTAGAAAAAAAATCAATTTTGTCCCAAATAATTAAAACAATTACAAGGGCATACGAGCCCAACCATAAACTTAAATTTACAAGAGGTCGTGGGCTCCATGATCATCCATCCATACATCATATAATAAATACATCCCATGTAATATTATACTCCAGGATATCCAATATCACAAAAATTAATTTTACGAAGAAAACAGAAGCTTGAAATTTGTAATCAAAACGATGATCCAAAAATATGTGCATTCGCCAATTAATTATTAAATTTTAATTTTAGAAAAAAAATCAATTTTGTCCCAAATAATTAAAACAGTCGTTGTTTGTCAGCCCTGCAGCACGCACTGTCGTCGTTGCCTGCGCGTGTGCTCTGGCCCTCTTCTAGCATGCGCGCACGTGGTTGCATTGCAGGGTGCGTGCTTGCTCTCTGCTTGCGCAAGTATGGTCGCATAAACACTATGCCGCTGCTGGGGCGATTTTTTTTCCTATATTTTGTGTTGAATGTAAAACAGCAAAAAAAAGCATAAATACAGAAAATTTCAACTTTTCACATGCTTGAATCATCCAAATAATTGCAAAAATCAAACAAGCTATTTTCATCATATAAATTATTAATGAAAAGACTTACAACATGCTTAAAAAACCGTGAAAGTTAACAACATGCAAACATCACATAACCATCAGCCCCTACATCGAACCGTACTCTGATCGAAAGAATCAGCATGGCCCGGGAACGCGGCGGAAGGGTGAAATAAAAAAATTAAAACGGTTCAAAAGGGTCTCCCCTTTATAATTCTCTGGCGTTCAGTGTTTGTCAAAAGCATAATAATCAACACATAAACATGGTAGAAAAGTGGCTAGAGAATGAAACAAAAAGCATAAAAATAAAACATGAAACTTTACCTTTTTATTTCTATAGTTGAGCAGCAACGTGCGTTGTTCCCTTTACGTTCTCCTGTTCCGTTCATTGGAGAATTTAAACAGGAATTCCTCTAAATTGTTCACACCACCAAATGTAATAGATATAATTCAAACTAGGATTCCTATACACACTCATGCATATAACCTTCAAACATGAAGAAATAACGATTCCATTAAGTTCATCATGGTAAAGAGTTTCAACTCCTTAACTTGCTCCAACCTCCCTCGAATGGGGTTGGACTTCAAGTATGCACCAAACAAAATTTAATCAAATTAAATCAAGCCCAACCAAAGTCCATTGGATAATAATTAATTAAGTTAATTTTAGCCCAACAAAGTCCAAAGATTCATTTAATCCAATTAAATAAATCTAAACCGAAATACTAAATAATTGATCGAATCAATTAATTAAGCCAAACCTAATAAATTAATCTAATTAATTTAAAGGTGCTAATTCCAAAACTAGTTAATCCTATTAATTAGTTTTTTAGCAATCCATCAAATGGATTATTAAATAAATGATCGAATGGTTTATATATTCTCCTTGAATTAATTTAATCCAATTAAATTAATTCATTTCTTCTCGAATTAATTCTAAATTAATTTTACCAATTCCATAGTAATTTGTGTCTGACTCTTTAGATTCACCCTCAACTAGACTTGAGAATTATGTCAAACATAATTAATTAATTAAATTTATTTTGATTAATTATTTTTGATTAACCATTAATCAGAAACGCCAGTCACCATGGGTGGCCGTTTAGCAATAATCCATGGCACTAGAGACTAAGTGAATGTTGGCGTGAACATTTAGGCTCTTGAGTTCCATACAGGTATGGTCCTTCCATCGACCATCTCTCGACCTTAGTATAGGGCATGGAATTGGGCGTCGGTTCCCATCCTGGACCAGGCAACTATGCAGAATATTTGAGATGTCTATACTCTATTGATCGACAAAAGAAACTATTTCCTATTCAACCAATCATTATGGCCATAGACTTGGAGAGTCTAAACCATCTTAGAGCGCGTAGAAGATATATCCTTCATATGCTGATAAAGGAGAGATTCTATCTTCAAATCCACCATCCTTAATATATAATGCGACTACACTAGAAAAGGCTTATAATGACCACATTGAAGACACAGTCATCTCTCGTCAGATTCAAGATATAGCCATCATATATATGCAGCTGCCATGATTCCTCAAGTCCAATGATTAGTGCAAGTCTTTATAGGACTTTCGATGCCCAGTCTCGAGGACCTCGACGAACGCTTCAAACCAACCCTCAGAAGTTGGTTTACTAACTGCCATCCAATGCGCAGTCTAACTACATTGGTTATTCAATTAATCTGTGGGCATTGTTCTTACGTTAAAACACCGTTTAACATAAATAGTGAGCACAAAAAACACATGGTTCCATAGATGTATGCTTACTACATTCATAGAGATTGCTAAATGGTTCTCAAAACTGTCAATCTAATTGGCTTTCGGGTCACCATTTCAAACATTGATACTACTTGAAGGATCCTGTGGTACGGTCCAGGAACACGCTAGCGAACCGGTGAATAAAAAGCATAGTAACAAAATTAAAACACATAAACTAACAAATTCAATGGGTGTAAGCTTGGAATTCCTTGACGTTTGATGTATAATAAAATAAAACATAAATGAGGATAATGTGCGATCACAAAAACCAAAATAGTGATAGGGTGAAAAATGATACCTTTGTTTTTTCTAACATGTAGTTGAAATGTTCTTAACTTGAGGCTCCAATACTGGAATCCTATAATTCGTCCATATTGCATCAAAATCGGAATCTCAATATTCTCTTTGCTAGAAGAGAACAAGAGAAAAAATCACTCGAAGTGCAAGAGAGGGAGGGGCGGCCGAGAGGTAGGTGAGGAAGGAAGGGACTTTTTTGTTTTGTGTAATAATGTGAAACTAAAATATTTCCCAAATATTATGTATCATATATTTATATATCTATATCTTGTAGTCTTAATGAAAAATATTTCTAGACTCATTCTTTTATCTACAAGGTATATTTCTCTTTATTCCAAATAAAGAGATCC
>NW_011628075.1:177475-235451 GCF_000512975.1 Sesamum indicum | reverse complement strand
TAAGTTAAGTCTTTTAGTCGTTAACTTCTCCCACTATTTCTATAAAATCAAACCACTCTCAAGTGGGGTTTCAAACTTTTGTAGTGCGCTTTTATAATTAACATGGAGAAAGCTTTGTGGGAGGGAACCGATGCCATCTCATTCCATGAGATTCTCAAGATATTTCTCCTCACCTCTTCACATGATCCTGAGGACTCCAAACGTGTTATGTTATTTTTTGTTAAACCCGACCCATCAACAAAATCGTACCTCAATTATCACCCCCCACAACTTGTGAGATACGGAAACACATATTCCTTCCGTTTTTTCCCATTTATTTGTTATTTTTTTTAATAATTAAAATAATTAAATAAATATTTTCATAACTCAAAAATTAATTATTTCGACAAAAATGAATTAGTCATGTGATTTTACGGTGACGTGCAAATTTTCATGCAGTGTCCGCACAGGCGAAACAGTGAGCGTGTTCTTTTGTTCACAATAATGGTGCAGCTTGCCTCTAGTCCAAATGTGCCGCGACTCGTGGGAGCACACTTAGGTAGTGGCAGCTTCCTCACCACATTATTGTGGACGAAAATGTTTGACAGATCAAATCATTTTGATGCAAATCCATATTGGGCCCTAAAACTTTAACTTGGTCGAACCAAGTGAGAGTTAATATTGAGTTGTTTGATCAAGACCTCGTCGCAAAATAGCATTGCATATGGTAAACTCATCGCATACAATGAAACCTAACATACCCCTATTGGATAATCACGAGTTTAGCCTATACGACCTATTGAACCCACAGTGAGTGTAAGGACTGCCTAAGGTGGCCTTATGTTATTACAAAAAATGCTTTACCCTTCAACATATAGATGGGCCTTGTAACATCTTCGTGGGCCGCCTTCTCCATTGGCCTCCTCCTCTGTGGACCTTCTTCCATGGGCTCAATTAAAATAAAAATCTCACCAAAATATTCTATACTGCTCTCATTATAATTTAACAAGAAACCCTAATCAGAGCTTGGAGGGAGTACATTAGGAGGGAAATAGCAAGCTTTATTCCAAGTCTAAAAATGAGAAGGAGGTAGAAAATAAATCACAAAGGCACACTGCCCACCCAATAAAATTAAAAGACATACCTGCAGTCTAGGGCTCCATGATCATCCATCCATATTCAACTAGCACACAATATAAATTAAGCAATCTAAATAAGAAAATGAAAATCCCAAGAAAATACTGTGATGTCCAATATCATGACAAAAAATTACATGTAGAAAACAACAAGTTTAAATTTTTTAATTCAAAGGGATGATAAATTAATTACAACAATTTAATTCTAAAAAAATTTCATTTTTTTCAAAATTAAATCAGCAAAAATTAGAAAATCCAATTTTCAAAAAAACGATGAAAATGGCCCTGACGTCGATCATCAACTGGAGCAGCAGTTGCACTACCTGCACGCAAGGCCTGCGCTATCCAAGTTGCGTGACAGCTCTTGCCTGTGCGCGCACATTATGCACTGTCGACCGACAGTGCACTGCTACAACACTATTTTTCTTCACACATTAAACTAAAACTAAAACCAAGTATTTTTACCAAACAATTTAATTTTCTTAAAATACTTAAGTCACTCAAAATTGCAAAAACTAAACATGTTGATTTTCTCATATAATCATTCAAGAATAAGCAAAAATAAATATCATGCTTCAAAAGCAATACAATGTTATTATCATGCTTATACACATAAATACATAGCCCCTTCATCAAACTGTGCTCTGATAGCATTTTAAAGCATAAAAAATGTGAGTGGATCGGCCAGGAAACCAGCAAGTGGAAGCGACACTATAAAATTCGTAAATTAAAACCTAAACGTAATAAATCATGATTCCAAGGTGTGACCCTTGGAGTCCCGGACGTCCGATGTAGTTAATTATAACAACAATAAAATTAAATGGGGTTTATGGTAAAATGAAAACTATAAGTGGAAGAAACGTAAATCGAGGATTACCTTTTTCTTGATTTGTTTCAAACTTCATTTCGTTGATCTATTCACATGACATTCAACGTAGAAGCTGTCTAAAGACACGTCTGCACCACATCAAAATATGGAATGCCTCATTTCTCTTTGCTAGAAGAAAATTAGGCAGAAAGTACACACCAAGTGTGCTTGTGAGTGAGGCGGCCGAATTAGGAGCTTCTAGGGAAGGATTTTTTATTCCAAATAACTAATATACAAATATATACCTTGTATGGATGTACTATAATATGTCTAGGTTCATTCTGCAATCCATATGCTAATAAATCCTTTATTCCAAATAAAGGATGACTAACATAGCACTTTTCAAAAGTGAAATTGTTAGTCCATAATTTCCTTTTCTATATTTTCCAACAACTTAAATAGGGTTCAAATGCTGATTTTATTAAAAACAAAATACAAGGCTCAATTAATTTTTATTAAATCTAATTTCATTAAAATTCACCTAATTAAGCCCATCATCTATTTAATCCAATTAAATATATGAGCCTAATCAACTTTTATAATCCATAAGTCAACTTATTAAATAATAAGGGCAAGCCAAATATAAATTAATCCTGTTATTTTATGATTAGGCTCCTCCATCAATTGGATCCCTCTCATTTATAAGTAATCCAATTAATTTTGAAACTAATTCCCACTTAATTCTTCGTCCCTTCTTGGTGATTTGTGTTTGACTCTTTAGGTTTGCCTGTCAGCTTGATTGGGCTAGTGTCAAACATTATTATTATTCAAATATAATTAATAGTTCTCGATCAATCCTCGAGCAAGAAAGCCCGTCACCGTAGGTTGCCGTCTAGCAACGGTCCATGGCACTAGAGACTAGATGAATATCCATGTGACTCTTTAGGCGCTTGGTCCATACGAGTACTGTCCTTCCATCTACAATCTCCTGGCCTTAGTCTAAGGCATGAAATTGGGTGTCGGCTCCCATTCTGGACTAGGCGTCTATGCTTAATATTTGAGATTGCGTTACGCCAATTTGCTCGACATAGAAACCTCATTTTCTATTCGATCAATGACTACGACCACAAGTTTATAGAGCATAAACGCATCTCCAAATATATCGGAGATACCTCTATCACGTTTTGATAGGGGACAGATCCTTTTCTTATAACTCACCATACTCTTTACATGCATTGACTGCATTGGACATGGCTTATGATGACCATGCCTCAGACACGATCACCTCTTGCACAAATCAAAGATATAGTCATCGCATGTATGTCACTATTGTGATTCCTAAACTCTAAGGACTACTCCTATACTATCAAATTTGGCGACTCTAAGGACCACCTTGTCAACTAACCCACAGAAATTTTATATACGCAAACTACATTGGTTACAAAAGTGCTTTATGCAATTTGGTAATCACAATAGAGACGTCGGCCAGGATGAATACTTTTCATATTCTTCGGAACAACATTGTTTAAATATAATTGCTTGAATGGCTCTGAAAATAAATTGTCAATATAAAGTAGAGGGTACGTAACCGAGCTCCCTCTGATCTTCTTGTATACACAAGGATCATATTCATTTTTTATGAAATCATATCCTGCATGACTTCATCAAAAAATGCGTGTTCCAGCAACGGGAAGCTTGTTTGAGGCTAGAGATGGACCTCTAGAGATGACAAACTTTCTATTTTTCTACAGAAGAGGTGAAACCTTCTGGCTAATCCATGTAGATCAGTTACTCGATGAAATAGTTCAAGAAGGCCATTTTAATGACCATTTGCCATATTTCATAGACATACCAAGCTGCTATAGTAAACAGTATCCTAATGGAATTAGCCATTGCTACGAGCGAATAGGTTTTCTCAAAGTTGACCCGGAGTTGTTGAGTGTATCTTTTGCTATGAACTTAGCCTTGAAGGTAGTAACCTCCCCGCTAGCTCCAAGCTTACGTTTGTATACCCATTTGCAACCAACTGGCTTAACACCTTTAGGTGGGTGCACGAGAGTCAAAGCTTGATTCAAACCATTTAGTCCATTCCGGATTTCATGTCCTCAAGCCAGTTGTCCGAATCGATGTCATACATCGCTTCTCTGTATGTTGTTCGATCACCATCCAATGTGCTAGTCAAGCATAATAATCCATACCTATCAGGACGTTGAGATATTCTAGTTGACCTACGAAGAACTAGAGCACTATTACTGGGAATCGTAAGTACAGATGGTGTTGCTTTATCTTGATGAGGTATCTCACTTGAATCTTCAAGCAGTTCCTCATCGCATTGGCTATTCATGCGAAAACCTTTTTCCAAGAATATTGTGTTTCTCGAGACAAAAATCTTTTGTCCTGATGAGTCATAGAAATAATACCCCGCAGTTTCTTTTGGATAACCGACAAACCTGTACAGACTAGACCTTGATGCCAGTTTGTCTCCTACTAGCTTTTTGATGTATGCTGGGCTACCATATACTCTCAAGTACTTGTATAATGCTGGCTTGTCGTGCCATATCTCATATGGCGATTGGGGGCACAGCTTTGGATGGCGCAATGTTGAGCAACTTGGCCACTGTCACAAGAGCGTTTTCCCAAAAGGACAAGGGTAGTTGGGTAAACTCTTCATGGATCGAACCATGTCCAATAGGGTTCGATTTCTCTTTTCGGCCACGCCGTTAAGCTGCAGCGTTCCAGGAGGATTCCATTCTCTTTTAGGTAATCCATGCACTCACTGCTTAAATATTCCCCACCTCGATCTGACAGAAGGGCTTTGATGTTACGACTAGTTTGATTCTCTACTTCAAGTTTGAATTCTTTAAATCTTCCAAAGCGCTCAAACTTGTACCTCATTAGGTAAACATAACCATACCGTGATGATCATCAGTAAAGGTTATGAAATATGGGTATCCTCCTTTAGCCGGAGTATTCAGTGGTCTACAAACATCTGTGTAGATTAAGTCCAACATACCAGTGACAAGTGTATTTTGTCCAACAAAAGGTTTCTTGGTTATTTTCTCTTTTGAACAGGATTTGCAAGTAGATATTTGTCGAAGTCGTCTACCTCTAGACTCCTATATTCTGCCAACTTCCTCATCCTTTCTATGGAGATATGACCTAACATTGCATGCCAAGTCTACGTGTTTTCATGATTATCTAATTTTCGTTTGTTTTGGGCAATAATAATCTAATTAACTGTTGGAGAATATAAAGACCGTTCGTTAATGTACTAAGCAGATGAAGGTTATCATCAATCATCAATTAAAAACTATTTTAATTGATCTTAAACGCATAACTATTGTTTAAAACAGGAATGAAAATAATATTTTTGATTGTACTCAGTATATAATAACAGTTCTTTAATTCTATCTGAATACGATCACTAATAGCTAATTTGAGTGATCCCACAGTTTTTCCTGCTACGGCTTTTCCATCACTAAGCCCTAGGACCATCTTCTCCTTAAGTAGCGTTCTGCTTCTTTCCAGCACCTGCAAATTATTACAGATATGAGCTCCATAGCTAGTATCTAATACTTAAAAAATAGAATTAGTTATCATATTTACTTGAATCACAAACGTGCCTTGGTTGGACAGGAGTTGTGGGCACTCCTTCTTCCAATGCCCCTTTTAATCACAATGAATGCAAACATCATTTGTCCTTGAGCGCTGTGAACCGCCGTTCTTCCCCTTCCCTTTTTCGTTTTGCACTGGAGCAACACGGTTGCTTGGAGATCTAGAAGTGGCTACGACGACTTTTACTTTTTCCTTCTTCCTTTTCTAGCGTCCGGCCTTCTCATATCAATACTACTGGCGCAAACTCGTGGGTCGTTGCCCCATATTGAACCAGCATATTAATTAACTCATGAATAGACTACTATAGTCCATTCATGTTGTAGTTAATGATAAGTGGTTCACAAGAGGGAGGAAATAATTGGGGGATCACATTAATGTACGTGACATTGTCAAGCCCAGCTTTGAGATCTTCGAGCTTCTCCGCGAGGGAAGAATTTTGACCCCATGCCTTTGCACAGAAGATCCTTTAGTCATCTTTGTCCTGAAAAATGCTTTTGCAACGGTATATCTAATATGCCGATCAGGAATTGCATATACTTCCTTTATGCAAAGCATTATCAGGAAATGTCTTCCAACCTATCATATTGCTTTTGGATGTCATTGATCATCAAAGCTAATATGATAATGTAGACCTTGCAGTTGTTCTCACGCCACCTCTTGAACATCACATGTTCTTCGGGCGAGGAGCCTTTCAGCAATGTCGCTGGGAGTGGCTTGTCGAAGACATAGCCCCGGTTCTCGAAATTTAGGACAATCTTTAGATTTCGTAGCTAGTTTTTGTAGTTTGTGCCATTAAATTTACTAATCTCCATTATCAGGGTTAAGGAGTTCTTAGACATTTTCTACATGATAGAATTAAAGAGAAATATGCAAACGATAGTAATATTATTGATAAGTTCAAGACATGGTCTTGAAGGGGATCCCGTGGTACGGCCCAAGCGTTCGATGTCCTAAAAATAAAACGAACATGGGGGGCTGATGTTGGATTACCAAAACAAAAAAAATAGAAGGGTGAAAAAAACCTTCAAATGCTCCTCATTTGAGGCTTCAACACAGGAACCCTCCCATTCTTCCACATCAAACAGGATTCGTTACATCCTCTTTGCTAGATGAGAAAGGAAGTAGAAAATTGCACCAAGTAAACAAAGAGAGAAGGGGTCGGCCGAATGGTTTTTGGTAGAAGAACGAGATTAGATTCTTTTTTTGTGATTAATGATCATCATAGTTATTTCTCGAATAATTATGTTTCATATATATATATATATATATCTTGTTTAGATTTTTAAGAATGTTTCTAAATATATTCTATTATCTACAAGGTATATTTCTCTTTATTCCAAATAAAAATATTCTCAAAAAAGGCTAGAATTGAACTTTCCAAAACTGCAATTTGCTAGCCATTTATTTCCTTCCACAGAATTTTCCTTGGCTCAAAATAATTGAGCTTGAACAATTTTACCCTTATAAAAATACAACCGAATGAAATTTTATTTAAATATAATTTAATAAAAATCCAATTTAATTGAGGTCAACTTCTATTTAATCTAATTAAATACTTATACCCAAATTATCCTTATTCTTTAATAAGATCCAACTTATTAAATTATAAGGACAAACCAAATATAAATTAATGCCATTAATTTATTCTTGGACCTTTTCCATCCAATTGATCTCTCTTTGTAAGTAATCCAATTACTTATGAAATTAATTTCAAATTACATCTATGTTCATTTTCAGTGATTTGTGTGTGATTTTGTCGGTTTACCTTTCAGCTAGACTTGGACTAGTGTCTAACACTATAATTAATTAAATCCAATTTAATTAATAATTATTCATTAACCCTTAATCTAGAAAGCATGTCACCTAGGGTGGCTGTGTAGCAACGATCCATGGCACTAGAGACTAGATGAATTACAATGTGAACATTTAGGCTCTCGAGTCCATATGAGTTTACGGTCCTTCCGTTTATTGTCTCTCAGCCTTTCTCTAGGGCATGAAATTAGGGGTCGGTTCCCATCTTTGACTAGGTGTCTATGCTTAATACTTGAGATCGCGTTACGCCAATTTTTCTCGACATAGAAACCTCTTTGCTATGGCCACATATTCCTAAAATTTGAACGAATCTCCAAGTACATAGGAGATACCTCTATCACATACTGAGAGAGGATGGATCCTCTTCTTGGAACTCACCGTCCTCGGTACATACTCCGATTGTACTGGACAAGTATTATGATGATCATGTGTGTGACACAATCACCTTTCACGTAGACTCAAGATACAGTCATCGTACGCGCGTGGTTGCCATGATTTTCAAAGTTTAAGAACTACTCCCATTTTATCGAAGTCGGCGACTGAAGTCATAGCAACCAAGCCTCTAAGGCTTTCATATGATGAATCCCGCGAGTCAGTTGAGTTAGTTGACCATCTTGTGGACTAACCCACTGAAATTGCATAGACAACGTGTCTGTCGCTGATGAAACGCATCACTCATGTAATGAATGTAATACTCAATGCGAGTCTTAGTAGAACTCTCGATGCCTAGTCTTGAGGTCCTCGACTTGGAACCTCAGATTATTCATATTTATTCCTACTTATTACTTTTCACTTTATACTTATTTACTCATAATTTTTTGGTATATAATATTCATAATGTATCACATTTACTAGGTTTCCCCCTATCATATAACACCTACTAAAAATTAGGAAAATTGAAACGATTTAATGTTGAAAGTTTTACTAGCATAGATATAAATAATAATTAGTTAAATCACTTAACATATCAAAATAGGTTAGATGACGAATGAAAATAAATTAAATGTATTGTCATATAAGAAAACAATTTGAAGAGTAGCATACGTTTGCTAAAACAAAAATGAGAATAAATTAAATTATTTATTATGTAAAGCCAACACTTTTTGTTGTAAGATAGATTAAAATGTAATTTGAGATTTGACATGGAATTACTATGTACATTGTATAACATATTTATTATCTCTAATAAAATAGAATAAAATATAAGTGTATAACTTTTGATCTTCTCTATAATACACGATAGAAATTATCGATCCTTATAAAAAAATATAAAAATGTGTAAACAAACCATCACCACACATATCCATTTTCCAAAGAAAGAAAAGAAAAAGTAGAAAATATGGCATAAAACCATAGAGAAACATTGTCTATATTATTATAAAAAGTGTGAATAATAAAAAGATCTTCAATTTTTTCTTTATATTACATGTTATAGTTTTACTAATATAGTTATCTATGGCGCATCAGACACGGCGATAGGGACAGATACGAATGGACGCAGCCACACGAGAAATTTAAAAAATATTAGAACAGAAAACGAAAATGACACTGCTATAAACAATATAGTTATTATTATATATGTTCTCAGTTTTTCATAAAATTAAATTATGAAATATGAAAAATATCAAATAAAATCTAAATAAGCATGTTTTACATCTAAAAATATTTAACCAAATGTTGCTTAAAAAGTATTACATAATCAGTTTATTTTTAAAAATATACAAGGAAAATTCTAATAATCTAGAATTGTGAAATCATCAAAACCATCTCTCGAATTTTTAGTAAATTTATCCTAAAATATTTGGTCTGAGAGGAGGGAATTATTATTTTTATTTTTAAGACAGCCCAAGACTTTTTGAAATTATAAAAAAAATCTTAAGCATAAAAAACGTGTCGGGCACACCAATAATACAATACTGCGTCCTTTTTTTTTAACTTTTACTTTATATTTTTACGAGAGGGAGAGAGAAGAAACATTACAAGGGCATACAAGCCTAACCATAAACTTAAACTTACAAGAGGTCGTGGGCTCCGTGGTCATTCATCCATACATCACATAATATACGTCCCATGTAATGTTATACTCCAGGATATCCAATATCACAAAAATTAATTTTAGGAAGAAAACACAAGCCCCAATCAAAAGGATGATAAAAAAATATGTGCATTGGCTAATTAATTATGCAACTTTAATTTTAGAAAAAATTCAATTTTATCCCAAAAAATTATAACACTAACTCATACTGAAGAAAATTCCAGAAAATCAAATCTTTGTATTATGAGCAAAAAACAGCCTAGCTGTTGGCTGTTAGCTTTGCAGCACGCACTATCGTAGTTGCCTGGCCGTGCGCTCTGGCCCTCTCCCACCATTCGCATGCGTGGCTGCATTGCAAGGTTCTCACGCACGTGCTTGCTTTCTGCCAGGTTCAGCGTGTGCAGGCTCCCTTGCTTGCTTAAGTCTGGTCGGCCGAACACTATGCCCCAGCAGTAACAGTGCTGCTGCGATTTTTTTTTCCAATATTTTGTGTGTTGAACGTAAAACAGCAAAAAAGTGCATAAATACAGAAAATTTCATCTTTTCACATGCTTGAATCATCCAATTAATTGCAGAAATCAAACGAGCTATTTTCATCATATAATTACATAACGAAAAGCATTAAAACATGCTTCAAAAGCCGTGAAAGCACATTAACATGCAAAATATCACATAAGCATCAGCCCCTATATCGAAGCGTGCTCTGATTGAAAGAATCAGTATGGCCTGAGAATGCGGCGGAAGGGTGAAATAAGAAAATTAAAACGGTTCAAAAGGGTGTTTCCTTTAAAATTTTCTGGCATTAGGTGTTTGTCAAAAGCATAATAATTAACACATAAATATGCTAGAACAGTGGCTAGAGGATGAAACAAAAAGAATGGAAACAAAACATGAAACTTTACCTTTTTATTTCTATAGTTGAGCAGCAACGTGTATTGTTCCCTTTACGTTCTCCCGTTCTATTCACTTGAGAACTCAAACTAGAATTTCTCTAAGTTGTCTACACCACAAAATGGAATAGATATAGTTCTTTTTCTAACGGTAGATGGAACAAGAACAAAAATAACTCCAAACTAAAACTATTGTTTAGTGCTTCTGGATTGTTTATGTTCTAACATGAATCCAATTCAATATAGAATAAAAACAAGAATATCTTTAAGAGAGAAAAGTAGCAAATTTCATGGCTCATCTCATGGTTATACTTGATATGTGTGTAGTTTTATATATTACACTAATTGAATTCAAAATTCAATAACTATCAAGTTAGCCTCCAAGGCAACCTATACACACACATGCATATAACCTTCAACCATGAAGAAATAACTACTCCATTATGTTCATCATGGTGAGGAGTTTCAACTCCTTCTTAACTCGCTTCAACCTCTCTCAAATAGGGTTGGACTTCAAGTATGCAACGAGTTTATTTTAATCAAATTAAATCAAGCCCAACCAAAGTCCATTGGATAATAATTAATTAAGTTAATGTTAGCCCAACGAAGTTCAAAAATTTATTTAATCCAATTAAATAAATATTAACCGAAACACTAATAAATTGATCCAATCAATTAATTAAGCAAAATCTAATAAATTAATCCAATTAATTTAAACGTACTAAGCCCAAAATTAGCTAATCAAATTAATTAATTTTAGAGCAATCCATCAATTGGATTATTAAATAAATAATTCAATCGTTTATATATTATCCTTCAATTAATTTAATATAATTAAATTAATTCATTTCTTCTCGAATTAATTATAAATTAATTCCACCAATTCTATAGTGATTTATGTCTGACTTTTTAAATTCACCCTCAGCTAGACTTGGGCATTGTGTCCAACACAATTAATTAATTAAATCTAATTTAATTAATTATTTTGAATTTACCATTAATCAGAAACGCTCGTCACCATGGGTGGTCATCTAGCAACGGTCCATGGCACTCGAGACTAGGTGAATGTTGGCATGATCGTTTAGGCTCTCGAGTTTCATACTGGTACGGTCCTTCCGTCGACCGTCGACCATCTCCCGACCTTAGTCGAGGACATGAAATTGGGCGTCGGTTCCCATCCTAGACCAGGCAACTATGCAGAATACTTGAGATATGTATACTCTATTGATCGACAAAGGAAATTATTTCCTATTCAACCAATCATTATGGCCATACTTAGAGAGTCTAAACCAACTCAGAGCGCGCAGAAGATATATCCATCATATACTGTTAGGGGATAGATTTTATCTTCAAATCCACCATCCTCAATACATAATGCTACTACACTGGATAAGGTTTATAATGACTAAATCAAAGACACAGTCATCTCTCGCCATATTCAAGATATAGCCATCCTATGCATGCGACTGCCATGATTCCTCAACTCCAATCACTAATCTTGCCCTTCCGGAGCTGAAAATTCAAGTCATACCGATCATGCCTCCAAGGGTTCAATATGACGATTCTCACAAGTCAGTTCAATCAGTTTACAATCTTGTCAACTAATCCACTAAAATAGCTAGACATCCCATGTATGTTGCCGGTGAAACACGACACTAATCCAATGAATGCAATACTTAGTGCAAGTCTTTATAGGACTTTCGATGCCCAATCTTGAGGTCCTCGATGAATATTTCAGACCAATCCTCACAAGTTGGTTTCATAGCTGCCATCCAATGCGCAGTTCAACTACATGGGTTATTCAAATTAGTCTGTGGCATTTGTTCTGACGTTAAAACACCGTTCAACATAAATAGTGAGCACAAAAAACACATTGTGCCATAGATGAATGTTTACTACATTCATAAAGATTACTAAACGGTTCCCAATACCCCCAATCTAATTGGCTTTCTGGTAGACATTTCCAATATTGACACCACTTGAAGGATCCTATGGTACGTCCACGAACACACTAGCGAAGCGGCAAATAAGAAGCATAATAACAAAATTAAAACACATAAAATAACGAATTCAAGGTGTGTAACCTTGGAGTTCACGGACGTTTTATGTATAGTAAAACAAATCATAAATGAGGCTAATCTGGAATCACAAAAATCAAAACATAGAAAGGGTGAAAAATGTTACCTTTGTTTTTCTAACATTCGGTTGAAATGTTCTTCACTTGAAACTCTAATACTGGAATCCTATAATTCGTCAATACCTCATCGGAATTGGAGTCTCAATATTCTCTTTGCTAGAAGAGAACAACAGAAAGAATCACTCCAAGTGCAAGAGAGAGAGGGGCGGCCGAGAGGTAGGTGAGGAACGAAGGGACCTTTTTGTGTTGTGTAATAATGTGATAATAAAATATTTTTCAAATATTATGTATCATATATATATATCTATATCTTGTATTGTTAATGAAAAATATTTCTAGATTTATTCTTTTATCTACAAGGTATATTTCTCTTTATTCCAAATAAAGAGATCCCCAATAATGGCTAAAATTGCACATTACAGAATTAAAATTTGTTGACCATTTGTTTCCTTCTATGGAATTTTCATGGGCTCAAAATTAGTGGGCTTGGCCAATTTTTACAAAGAAAAATACGAGCCCAATGAATTGCTAAATCCAATTTTAATAAAAATTCATTTAGTTGAGCCAACTTGTGTTTAATAAAATTAAATAGATAAGCCCAAACTGTCTTTATTAATTAATAAGATCCAACTTATTAAATAATAAGGACAAACTGAATATAAATTAATGTCATTAATATATGCTTGAGTCTAATCCATCCAATCAATCTCTCTTTATAAGGAATCCAATTAGTTGTGGAATTAATTCAAAATTAATTTCTTGTTTCTTTCTGGTGATTTGTGTGTGACTCTTTAGGTTCACCTTTCACCTAGACTTGGGCTAGCGTCTAACAATATTATTAATTAAATCTAATTTAATTAATAACTCACTGTCTTCGCTACATACTCCGACTGCACTGGGCAAGGCTTATGATGATCATGTCTATGACACAATCACCTCTTGCTCAGATACCAAACATAGTCTTCGTATGCACGTGACTGCAATGATTCTTCAAGTTTGAGGACTACTCTCGTACTATAGAAGCTGGGGATTCAAGTCATACTGTCCAAGCCTCCAAGGCTTTTATATCACGATCCCGCCAGTCAGTTCAGTTGATTCAATACCTAGTTAATCAACCCATCAAGATCGCATAGATGCCTGCGTCTATCACCGATGAAATGTGGTACTCACCAATTGAATGCGACTCTTAATGCAAGTCCCCATAGGACTCTCGATGCCCATTCTAAAACTCCTCGACTTGCAACGTTTCAGACACAACTTTTTGGCAGTTGGTTTCATGACTGCCATCCAATGCGTAGCCTAAACACACGGTTGTCAAGTGTTCTATGGGTTTTGTCGTGATGTTCAAGAAAATGCAAACATACAAAATGAGAAAAAAAAAGTAGATGCCAAAATAGGAGATTACTCATTTTATTTACTTAAAAAAATATTACATAATCGATTAATTGTTAGAATAAAATACATCTAGGCCAATCTAATTGGCTTTTTGGTCATTTATTCTTACAATCTCCCACTTGACCTACGGCCAATCACCCATCAGCCTCAAATCTATCTTATCAAAATGGTGAATATGAGTAATTTGCGACACCGGTTTAGTCAGTGGATCTACTAGTAATTTGCGACACCGGTTTAGTCAGTGGATCTACTGTGTTTTGTGCTGAGTTGACTCGGTCCATCCGCATGTCACCTCTACTCACTATCTCTCAAAGTAGATAGTAGCGTCTAAGAATGTGTTTGCAACGGCGATGAGATCTTGGTTTCTTTTCTTATGCTATTGCCCCATTGTTATCACAGAAGATAACTATCTCAGCAATGCTAGGCAATATATCCAAGTGTCGGATATAGTTTTTCACCCAAATCGCTTCCTGAGCTGCTTCTAAAGTTGCATTGTTTTCAACTTACGTGGTGGAATTGAAAGCAACAAAAATGCGAGTGCATCGGCCTGGAAACGTGCAAGTAGAAGCGATAATATAAAGTTCCTAAATTAAAACCGAAACGCAATAAAACTATGATTCCAAGGAGTGTACTCTTGGAGTTCCCGAGCGTTTGATGTAGTTAATAATAACAACAATAAAATTAAATGGGTCTTATCGTGAAATTACAACAGGAAGTGCAAAAAACATAAATCAAGGATTACCTTTCTCTTTATTTGTTTCGAAGTTCACACAAGACTTCAATGTAGAAGCCCTCTAAAGACACGTATACACCAAACCAGAATATGAGATCCCCAAGTTCTCTCTGCTAGAAGAAAATTAGGGAGAAAAAACACACCAAGTGTGCTTGTGAGGGAGGCGGCTGAATTAGGTGCTTCTAGGGTAGGATTTTTTTTTTGTTATGTTTTCATTAGTTATTCCAAATAACTAATATACATATATATACCTTGTATGGATGTACTAATCCAAGATGCAGTCATATCATGCACGTGACTACCGTGATTCCTCAATTCCTCAATCCAAGAGCCAGAGACTTAAGTTATTCCAACCAAGCATATAAAACATCCATATGACGATCCCTGTGAGTTAGTTCAGTCAGCTAACCACCTTTTCAACTAAACCACTGAAATTTCATAGACATCCAATGCCTCTCGACGATGAAATGCAGCACTCGTCCAATGAATTCAATACTCAGTGCAGGTCTCAGTAGGACTCTTAATGCCCATATTCGAGCTCTTCAACTTGAAACATTTCAGACCAACCCACAGAAGTTGCTTTCATAACGACCATCCAATGCGCAACCTAATTACATGGGTTACAAAGTGGCCTATAGGCATGTGTTGTGATGTCAAAGCTGTAGTTGATGTAATTTGGTAAGCACAATACTTACATGCACCAAAGACGAATACTTATCATATTCGTCAGGACATTATTTCTTAAATATAGATTGCTTAAATGGTTCTCCAAACCACCAACCTAATTGACATTTTGGTCACCTATTCCAACAATTTCCCGCTTGACCTTAAAACAAATTACTCAACATTCTACATTAATCTGATTATGACCAATCTGTGATACCGTCTAGGTCTTGTGGGTCTACTTTTGTTTCTACCGATGTTCTGCGGTCCAACCGAACGTTACATCTTCCTATCATCGCTTCAAGCAGATAAGGTGTCTAAGGATTTCTCCGTAGACCTGTGATGAGATGTCAGGCCTTTTATATTGTACCATAGCCCTGTTCTCATCCTCCAAGGTGACTACTGGCGCGTCTATGCTAGGTAAAACACCCAATAATTGAACATTGTTTTTCGGTCCTAGCCTATTTTCAATATAACTTTTAAAGCTTGCTGTACATTCAATTTTTGTTGATTAGGTTCTTTGTGATATTCCACTTCGAACCTTTCCAATATTACCACATTATCATTAAACTTCGAATGTGCATTCTTTTATGAGATTATACATTATTCATATGCTGTTGGAAGCTACTATTGCTATAGCCTTCCAAAATCAACCTCCATTAATGTGCGTAATGAGCTCTTCTTTAATCCTTATTCAGGTATTAAAGATAGCCCTTCAACAACAGTCTGTTGCCTCATCGTTGCACAGTCGATATACGTTTTTATGCTTAAAAATCATGAACAACATCGGGCTTAATGCACCGAATTGCATTCCATGCTGCTTACAATAAAGACGTAGGGGATGTCAAATATCTAAGCTCCTCATCAATCTACCATGATTGAATCTTGGATAGCTTGTCCTTATATAGGAGTCCAATTCCTATTATGGAAAATTTGATGAAGAATGTTCGTGTTCCAAACATCCAAGATGTCTTTATATCATTCCAAATGATCAAGACACTCTGAACCTCTAAAACACTTTGAACACAATTGGGCTCCCATTGACTTTCCACCTTGTTCTTGACCAAGTCGTGTACCTCATGAACTTGTCAAAATAAGTATGTAGGCCATCCGAACCTAGTTTGAACTCCATAGCGGATTTTATGGCCCCAAGCCATTTATCCGGATAGATGCCCTACATTTGTATTATTCCATAAAGAACCTGTATAAAGTAGATTCCGAGTCTAATTCTCCTCCCACTAGTCCTTTAAAGTATGCAGGACCATTCCTCATACTCAAAACTTTTGTACGACACAGGTTTGCCAAACCATATCAAATATAGTGTCTGGATTACGACTTTAAGAAAACACAATGTTTTACAACTGGGCGGTTTTTCAAAAGTCCACATCTAGTGAAGCATTGATCGAACCATGTTCAATCAAGGTTCAATTTCTTCCTTACTAGAGACAGTTGCACAGATCGTCTCTTCCGGTGAAATGTCACTGAATGAGAATTCCATTTTCATTTTGGATGTTACAAGAACTCCCACTAAATATGCACTACCTCGATCCCATCGAAGGGATTATCTTTGTAACCAGTTTGGTTCTCCACCTCAAGTCTAATTTCTCAGAACTTTCCAGAAGTCCTTACACTTGTGAACCCTCTACTGGTATTTTTGTATTTAGTAACTTACAAATGTCTATTTAGGATCCAATCCAATATATTGGTTTTGAACATCATTCTTTGTCCTGCAAAGTGCTTTCATGGCTTTCTTCCTTCTCAAAAAAAATTCATGAGTTAGTAAAATTAAATCATCTATTGTTGGACTCTTTGAGTCTACCAATCTATTTATCCTAACTAGAGAGATATGGCCTAGTTCATGCATGTCATTTTCTGTAAGTTATGCTTTTGATCATCCGTTTTAGTCATTTGTTTTTAGTGTGCATAATCTAATTATATAGTACGATAATTTAATAACTTAGCAAACTCGAAAAAATCTTTTATTGATCAAGTTTGTAGTCTAACTTGTCCAATAATTAACTAACAACTTGATCATTTTGAGTTACATAATTGTATACTATTTCAACATGAATACTATGAGCTAAGTTTATTTAGACTTATTGCTTTTGTAGTAATGGCCTAGCCATTGCTTTGCTTTAAGAATACTTGTCTTAGAGTTTTATTCCTTTTCATTTCTATAAACCATTTGCACAAATGCATTTTGAGAGCAAGTGTCTAACACGTGGAAATATGAACAGTAGTCATGTTTTGTCGACAAATGCCATAGTCTGGGTGAAGCGGTGTTCATGATACTCCCTCTTCTAATGCCCTTGGGCAATTATATGTAAACATCATAAGTAAATTTTAACTTTCGAACCATTATCCCATTTTTCCTTTTACATTCGCTCATTAAGGTGACAGGAACACTCAAAGCGCAGGAAGCGGCTGATTTTGCTTCATCCTTCTTTCTCATTGGACGTCTGGCTCCCTTGCCTTTTGCTTTTGAGGTTGAAGTCTCCAAATCCAATACCATCTGTGTAGATTCTTCAATCATTGCCTCGTATTAGTCCAACCATTTTCTGTTGATGAAATGGTTTCTCAAGCCCATTTAGAGTTTATGATAAATAGGACGAAGGAGGGATGAAGTACATTACTTTTAAGATCAACATTGGAGCTTCTCCACAAGAAATTGCATCTTAGCCCAATGTTTGTGTACAGACAACCTTCAGTCATTTAGGCCTCACAAAAATGCTTCTGTCGTGGCATATCCGATATGCCGGTTCGGTGCCACAGAAATATGATTTATGTGGAGCATTTATTAAACCAACAACGTCTCGCGTGTCATACTGCTCATGGATGATAGAAGCATGTATAATCCTCCGGACCTTGCGATTGTCCTTATGCTTTAATCCTGAGCGTCAAGCATTCCTTAAGCAAGGACTCCTTTTGCATGTCCGATGGAAGTGGCTTTTCCATGATATATGCCTAGGTTCGGAAATTGAGGACAATCCTTGGATTTTCACATTCATCTTTGATCGATTGTATTCCATAAAGTAAATCTCAAAAATAAAGAAAATGGAAAATGGTATCTAAGACATGCATTCTAAATGCAAAGTAGAAAATAAGTAGAGTATAGCAATGTTGAGTTTGAGTACAGACTCAGTCATTCTCCTTGAGAAACTCAATCATCGCCATCTCCTTCTCCTTCATGCTCACACCTATCCTGGTGGTTTTGTCCGGCTCCTCGGGGGTGAGCCGCACGACTTTGTATTCCTCGCTGGGCTTTAGATGTTCAGGCTCATAGGGTCGTGGCTCCGCGTCCTCCTTGACCCTTCTCTTCTTCGCTTCGGGTTCCCCCTTCAATGATAAATTGTAACATTTCCGGGCCTCTTTTTGGTCGCATGCTACCTCTCCAACCCCGCGGTCCGTTGGGAACTTCACTTTCATATGGTAGGTGGAGATGACCGCCCTGAACGAATTCAATCCTGGCCTGCCCAATATCACATTGTACGCAAACGGTGTGTCCACTACCAAGAATTTTACCATTGTGGTCCTCCGCTTGGGTTCGTCCCCTATTGACACTGGCAACTCGATCATTCCTAAGGACGTCACTTCGCTTCCACCGAATCCGAAAATGCCATTTACGGTCATAATATTTTAATTCGTGTTGGTTACAACTCATCAATCAAGTCACACCTCAACTGCCGCCCCCAACGACTCGTGAGACAGGGAAACAGCGAGTATGTTCCTTTGTGCACAATAATGGAGCAGCTTGCATCTAGTCCAAATGTGCCACGACTCATGAGAGCACACATAGGTAGTGGCCGCTTCCTGACCTTATTATTGTGGATGGAAACGTTGGACAAATCAAATCATTTTGATGCAAGTCCATTTTGGGCCCTAAAACAGTTAATATTAAGTTGTTTGATCGAGACCTCATCACAAAATAGCATTGCATGCATAAATATCAAATATTTAAAGCATTAGGTAAACGCATTGCATGCAATGAAACCTAGCATACCCTTGTTGGATGATCACGAGCCCAGCCTATGCGACCCACTGAGCCTGCATTGAGTCTAAGGACTGTGTAAGGTGGCCCTATGCTATTACAAAAAATGTTTTACCCTTCAACATATAGATGGGCCTTGTAATATCTTCGTGGGCCACCTTCTCCATGGTCCTCCTCCTCCATGGACCTTCTTCTATGGGCTCAATTAAAATAAAAAATCACTGAAATATTCTATACTGCTCTCATTAAAATTTAACAAGAAACCCCGATCAGAGGTCGGAGGGAGTACACTAGGAGGGAGATAGCTAAAAACGAGAAGGAGGAAGAAAATAAATCACAAGCGCACACAGATCCACCCATAAAATTAAAACACATACATGCGGTCTAGGGCTCCGTGATCATCCATTCATATTCAATTGTCACATAATATCAATTAAGCATTCTAGATAAGAAAATGAAAATCCCAAGAAAATATCGTGATATCCAATATCATGACAAAAATTACATGCAGAAAACAACAGGTTTAAAATTTTTAATTCAAAAGGATGATAAAGCCCCATGCATCCAATGTATGTAAATCAACCATATTGATTAAAGCAATTTAATTATAATAAAAATCCAATTTTGTCCAAAATTGAATCAACAAAAATTAATATTTTTCAGAAAATATGCAAAAATTAGAAAATTCAATTTTTCGGATAATGGCCCAAACGTCGACCGTCAACTGGATAGCAGTCGCACTGCCTGCACGTAGGTCCTGCTCTATCCAGGCTGCGTTGCAAGCTCTTGCCTACGCGCGCACACTGTGCACTGTCGGTCGGCAGTGTACTGCTACAACACTAATTTTTTTCACACATTAAACTCAAACTAAAATCAAGTATTTTTACTAGAAAATTCAATTTTCTTAAAATACTAAAACCATTCAAAATTGAAAAAACTAAACACGTTGATTTTCTCATATAATCATTCAAGAATACGCAAAAATAAATATCATACTTTAAAAGCAATAATAATATATCATCATGCTGATTCACATAAATATATAGCCCCTACAACGAATCGGGCTCTGTTACCACTTGAAAGCAAGGAAAATGCTAGTAGACCGGCTTGGAAACCAGCAAGCGGAAGCTGTACTATAAAATTCGTAAATTAACACCTAAACGTAACAAAATTATGATTCCAAGGTATGACCCTTGGAGTTCCTGGGCGTCCGATGTAGTTAATAATAATAACAATAAAACTAAATGGGGCTTATGGTAAAATCAAAACAATAAGTGGAATAAACATAAATCGAGGATTACCTTTTTCTTGATTTGTTTCGAACTCCATTTCATTGATCCATTCACATGAGATTCAATGTAGAAGCTGTCTAAAGGCACATCCACACTACACCGGAATATGGGATCCCTCATTCCTCTGTGCTAGAAGAAAATTAGGTAGAAAGAAGACACCGAGTGTGTTTGCGAGAGAGGTGGCCGAATTAGGAGCTTCTAGGGTAGGATTTTTATTTTTTTCCAAATAACAAATATACAGATATATACCTCGTATGAATGTACTAGAATATGTCTAAGTTCATTCTACAATCCATAAGATGATAAATCCTTTATTCCAAATAAAGGATGACTAACATAGCACTTTTCAAAAGTGAAATTGTTAGTCAATAATTTCCTTTTCTAGATTTTCCAACAACTTAATTAGGGTTGCAATGGCTGATTTTATAAAAAATAAAATACAAGGTTAAATTAATTTTTATTCAATCCAATTTAATTGAAATTCACCTAATTAAACCGATCATATATTTAATCAATTAAATACATGTGCCCAATAAACTTTTATTAATTAATAAGTCCAACTTATTAAATAATAAGGGCAAGCCCAACATAAATTAATCCTATTAGTTTATTTTTAGGCTCCTCCATCCAATGGATCCCTCTCATTTATAAGTAATCCAATTAATGATGAAATTAATTCTCAATTAATTCCTCGTTCTTTTCGGTGATTTGTGTTTGACTTTTTAGGTTCACCTTTCAACTGGACTTGGGCTAGTGTCAAACACTATTATTAATCAAATTTAATTAATAATTCTCGATCAATCTACGATCAAGAAAGCCCGTCACAATAGGTTGTCGTCTAGTAACGGTCCATGGCATTAGAGACTAGGCGAATATCCATGTGAACTTTTAGACAATCGTGTCCTTACGGGTCTTATCCTTCTGTCTACCATCTCCTGCGTTAGTCTAGGTCATGAAATTGGTTGTCGGCTCCCATTCTGGACTAGGCATCTATCTGAATACTTTAGAGTGCGTTACCCCAAGTTGCTCGACATAAGAACCGGATTTGCTATTCGACCAATGCCTATGACCACAGGTTTATAGAACATAAACGCATCTCCAAATGCATCGGAGATACCTCTGTCATGTTTTGACAGGGGACATATCCTCTTCATAGAACTCACCATCCTCTCTATTTGCTTCGACTGCATTGCACATGGCTTATGATGACCATGCCTCAAACACAATCACCTCTCGCACAAATCAAAGATACAGTCATCGCATGTACATGACTGTTGTGATTTCTCAAGTCCGAGGACTACTCACATACTATCGAAGTCGGGGACTCAAGTCATAACGGCCAAGCCTCTAAGAATTTCATATGACGATCCCGAAGAGTCAGTTTAGTCAGTTGAACACCTTGTCAACTAACCCACAGAAATTTCAAATACGCCAACTACATGACTTACAGAGTGGTATGTGGGCATTTGTTGCGATGTGAAAGCAGTGCTTGATGTAATTTGGTAAGCACAACAGATACATGCGCTAGGACGAATACTTTTCATATTCGTCGAGACTACATTGTTTAAATAAAGATTGTTTAAATGGTTCTGAAAACAACTAATCTAATTGGCTTTTTGGTCACCTGTTCCAACAGGAATCCTTTGTGGTAGCTAGCTTGTAAGTTTTCCAAGTAACTACACCACCATTTAGCTCGAGTACAAAACCTAATTGAGAGTTGGCATCAATATGCCCAACTCAAAGTTAGCATCGCTGTAGTCTTTCAGTATAAATTATCCTCCATCGTAGATCAAGAACATATCTTTAGTCCTATTCAAGTACATAAGGACCGTAATCCAGTGTGCTTCACCAGCACACACCTAATATTTCCTAGTTACGCTTAAAGCGTATGCGAATCGGGCCTAGTGCATTAGACATCATACTGAATACCGCCCATGGTTGAATCATAGAGAATGTCTGACATCCGTTTAAGTTCCTATCAGTCTTGGGAGACTGTTTCTTGGAGAGCTTAATCCCATGCCTCATTGTAAGGAATCCTTGTTTTGAGGATTTCATCTTGAATCTCTTCAAGCCTTTCCCAATGTAAAAAGATTGAGTTAATTCTAACATACTTTTGGATCTATCATTGTAGATCTTGATACAAAGGATGTAGGAAGCCTCACTCATATCCTTCATGTAAAATTGAGTGGAAAACCATGCTTTTATGTTTTCTAATATCTTGACATTATTCCCAATGAGCAGCAAACTTTCAACATAAGGTACATTGATAGAGAATTCCATTCTCTTTTAGGTAATCCATGAACTCACTACTTAAATATTCCCCACCTTAGTCTGACACAAGGGCTTTGATCTTACGACTAGTTTGATTCTCTACTTCAAGGCTGAATTCCTTATATCTTCCAACGGGCTCAAACTTGTACCTCATTACTTAAACATAACCATACCATGAGTGATCAACAGTAAAGGTTATGAAATATGTGTATTCTACTTGCCTTTTGTCTTGGAGGTCAAAGTTTCTCCTATCAATACCACTGGCGCAAACTTGTGGGTCGTTCTCTTGTATTGGACCTGCATAATAATTAACTTATGAATAGACTTCTCAAGTCTATTCATGTTGTAGTTAATGATGAACGGGTCACAAGAGGAAGGAAGTAATTGGAGGATCACATCGATGTACATGACAATGTCAAGGCCTAGCTTTGAGATCTTCGAACTTCTCCGCGAGGGAAGCATTTTGACCCCATGTCTTTGCACAGAAGATCCTATAGTCATCTTTGACCCGATCTAACTTGCCTATCAGGAATTGCATAAACTTCCTTTATGCGAACCATTATCGAGGGAACGTCTTCCAACCTATCATATTGCTTTTGGATGTCATTTATCATCAAAGCTAATAAGATACTGCGGACCTTGCAGTTCTTCTCATGCCACCTCTCAAACGTCACACGTTCTTCGGGCGAGAAGCTTTCCAGTAATGTCGCCGAGAGCTGCTTGTCGAAGACGTAACCCTGGTTCTCGAAATTTAGGACAATCATTAGATTTTGCAGCCAATCGTTGTGGTTTGTGCCATTAAATTTATTAGTCTCCATTATCAGGGTTAAGGGTTTCTTAGACATTTCCTACATGATAGAATTAAACAGAAATATGCAAACGATAGTAATATTATTCATAAGTTGAAGACATTGTCTTGAAGGGGATTGCATGGTACGGCCCGGGAATGTGTTGGCGGAAGTAATAAATAAAATGCATAATAGCAAAAAATTAACAATACAGAAAATAAATGAGTTCAAGGAGTGTACTGTTAGAGGTACTAAAAATAAAACGAACATGGTGCTGTTGTTGGATTACGAAAAACGAAAAAAATAAAAGGGTGAAAAATGATAACTTGAAATGCTCCTCGGTTGAGGCTTCAATACAGGAACCCTCTAATTCTTCCACATCATACTGGAGTCGAGATCTCTACGTCCTCTTTGCTAGATAAGAAAGAAAGAAGAAAATTGCACCAAGTGAACAAAAAGATAAGGGGGCGGCCGAATGATTTTTGGTGGAAGGAGGAGATTTTTTTTTGTGTGTGTGTAATGATCATCATAATTATCCCAAATAATTATATTTCATATGTATATATATCTTGGGCAAAATTGCATTTTAGGTCCCGTTAGATAAGGCCGTTATCACTTCTAGTCCCACGCTTTTCATGGTCGACAATTATGGTCCTCTGGGTTTCCAAATTTAACACTATTGATCCTATAATCAACTTCTTTGCAATTTTTAGTGAAACTACACCTCATGCTTAGAAATAGGCCCAACATGTCTCCGAAATAAATTAAGACCCCATAAATTCATACCTTGCTTTCGACCGCTTTGTTTCCGGGTATTCCAAGTCCTTGGTTTTAAGGACTTCTTCCAACCATACTACCGCAGTAGATGGTTCACAAGAACTTGGCTCCTTCAGTAACAAACAACATAGCCCTATTTCGTTTCCAATCTTAGGGCGTAAAAGGGATTCTAGTATGGGGACTTAATATAATTTTGAAAAAACAGGTTGAATGGAAGCCTAACTTTTATTGAAAAAATATAGAAAATATTACATAGATATTATTCCTGCATTGGAGGAGACAACTGTTTTAGCCTCTCATAAACTAAAATATTACAGAAAATTAAGAAGACTCAGAATTCTAATGCTTTGATGGTCCCCTTCTGCTTCATTGCATCTTTATTTATAGGCGTCCGCAGACTTGAAATTCGGACTCCAGACTTGTTTTGTGATGACGTCATTGTGTTCATCATCGCCTTGTGATTTCCAACTGTCGGTCATAATGCTTTGTCGGTCACATGATTTCCAGCTGTCGGTCATAATGCTTTGTCGGTCACATGATTTCCAACTGGCTGCTTTGCTGATTGTTGGCTTTTGTTGTTTTATGCCGACATTCTTATCCTCTCGATTTTTTACATCGTTTAATTATTACTTCTTTTGATAAAATTTTTACTCTCTTTCCCTTGTCTTGGTCCGATTCGGGTTTATTTTTTGTGACCCGAATATTTGTCTCGAACAGGGGTTTTTCTTGTTTCTCTCAGCAAGGGCACAAATGGTTATGCCATTGCCCAACATGCAACATGTTGCATGTCTTCATCCTTGTTGCTTCAGTTGTTGGCAGCTTATTTTCCCAGATTAACATCCTCTTTTTCTCGAATAAGCTTTCAGCGAACTCCGTGCTTTTTTCTGTCATGGAATTCAACAGGAACGATCCATTCACTTTATTTAAGAAAATCTTGAGTAGATACTTCACTTTGTCCATCTTTGTGAGATAGACTCATAATCCCCAAGCTCTCCTGGTAGAGATACTATCTTCACTAATGGCTATTACCAAGGGAGCTTCTCCTGAGGCAACTTTGATTTTGTTGAAAGCTACCATATCTGGCCTCTGCAGCTTCATGAAATGGAATGCTGGATGAGACCCCTTTCCTGCAGTTTATGGAACTACTAAAACAAATTTTATCTCCAGAACATCGCCTCTCTTCAGTTGGGGGTTGATTTGCCATGAATCAAAGACCGCCCCACTGATCCACTCCGGAAGTTTTGAGATTTCCAGAAAACTCGGTGACATAGTATGAACTGAAGCAAGAGCTCCAAAATCCTACCATTCTCTGATATCTTCTGGGTTAGACCCTTCTAACATCCAAACTCTGTTATATTTTCCGTACGTTTCGATAATGGTCTTGCCTGGGTTCACTCCTTGGCGGGAAATTAATTTTTCCCACATACTTTGATAATCCTGCCAAGCAGAAGAAGATATCAATTCGTTAGTATTAGGCTTAGAGGTGCCTGTCATCAGCCTAAGGCTAATCTCCCCCTCCTTAAACCCGGAGGTGTTGGGTTGACTTGAATCAACAAGAGTGTGCACTTAATGAGACTCAATTGTTGTCGTTTCACCAGAGTCTGGTGATGGCCTTGTGCAATCGGTACTTGAATCCGACGCTACAGGTCTAGAGCCCTGCACTCTAAAAGCATATTTTGGGTCATGCTCCCTCAACTCGTGAGTCATCCCCGAAGGTGACGCCTTTCGAATTGGTTCTCGTAAGTCGTTTCATAGCGAGGTGGATGCTAATAAGGAACTCCTTATTGCGACCTGGATAGTGTCTAGATCTGCTCTTTGAATTTGTCTGGCAACTTGGGCATTAACTGCTAGCTGTCCGAACTTTCTGTCAAGCTCCTCGAGGTTTTCCCCGAAGGTGCCTGAGCCTCAACATGAGGGGAGTTTGCTTCAGATGCCTCCATCTCTCGTCAGGAAATCTGCAAGAACGTTTTCATGAGATTTTATAACGACAATATTATAACAATAATATTGGCATTCAGCTTGCCATCTGATAATACGAGCTTTCTCTATTTTTTATTCTAATTTATTCTTTAAGAAAGCTTTGATATTAGTATTATCAACCTTTAAAGTAAATTCTTTAGCAAGTAAAAATAAAGGCCATTTTTTAAAAGCCTTCCAAACCGCAAAGAATTCTTTCTCGTTGATGTGCCAAACTTTTACTTGTTGTTATGAGAACTACCCTCTTGTATATATACAAGGTTCTTCGCCTATAGTTGTCTTCTTCATAAGCACTGCTGCCCATCTGTAATCATTGGCATCTGTATAGACTACCAATTCATCCTCGTCCTATGGTATAGCAAGCTTTGGCAGGTTACTGAAAACCTGTTTCAGCTCACGAACCCTTTTTGTGTGGATTTCTTTCCATTTCCACTTTGAACTCTCTGTTTCTTTTAAGAGTGGTCGAAAATCCTTTCTATATCTTGCAAGATCCTTAATGAAGATTCTGCAAAATTAACAACTCCCAAGAAGCTCTATAGATGCTTCTTGTCTTTAAGTACGTCTGGAAAATTACGAATTTTCTCTACACTATGCTCCTGTAATTCAATCCTTGTTTCGTCAATAAGAATTCCTAGAAACTCAATTTTATTGACAGCAATAGTAGCTTTCTTTTCAGAAAGTACTAAACCTTCTCTATGACATGCATTAGAAAATATTTCAAGATGTTTAATATGTTCTTTCATATTTTTGGATGCAATTAGTATGTCGTCAATATAGATAAACATGAACTCGAAATAATCTTTGAAAAGATTATCCATTTTTCTTTGAAATATCTGAGGTGCATTAGCTAAACCCATTGGAGGCACATTCCACATATATTGTCCCTGTGGTGTGGAGAATGCAGTAAATTTGTTTGATTCATTCTCCATCTTAATCTGATAAAAACTAGATTTGTAATCGAATTTAGAAAACACTTTTGCCCCTTTAATGCAATCGATTAAGTGTTCTCTACTAGGAATGTAATAACCATCAAATTCTAATATTTTATTAATACCTTAATCGTTAATAACCAACCTGGGTTTACCTCTCTTAATCTCACCATGGTTTCTTACCAGAAATCCAGGGCTACTGTAGGTAGAGACTCCAGGTTCAATAAGTCCAAGACTGATCTTCTCGTTGATTATCTTCTGCATATCCTTCTTATCCTCCATGTTTATTTGGATAGGTTTGTATCGAACATACTCGTATTTGCATTCATCTTTGACCTTCAGAGTAGCTTCGATCTTATTCCTATCCCACCAAGCCAGAGGATTTTCAGTGAAGTTCCTCTGGATATGCCTCTTGACATTCTCAAGAGAAAGCCTTCTCTCTTCACTGATATCAAATGATTTCATTTCCAATAGTGCTTCTTTAAGGTTTAGAATTTCCTCCTCGGATTCCTTATAGAAGCTCTCGCTGTCTATGCGTCCCTGCTGCCTGAAAGACAAAAGGACCTTACCAAATTTTCTCTTATCCTGCATTTTTGGATGAGTTAATCTGATCAAAAAATCACCACGTTTGCTACGAAAATTTATTGGCATTATCCTGTTAAATGTCTTTTCTCTTCGCAACACCTGTATCTCACTACCACAATTAGTAGGAAAGATTAACATATTCTTCTGATTATCCTACATATATCTTACAAATGTTTGGATGAAATTGTTACCTAGCAAGATATCAGCACCTGTATCATGAAAGTATATAGGAGGTGTTTTTACCCTAAACCAGGACGATCCGAATGCTCCTCCGATCATGATTTTGGCTTCTCGTATTCCTTTATTGTGTATCAGGATTTTTTGTTAAAAATCCCTTCCTACAATAACGGGTAAGGTTTCCCTTGCTTCCTTAGGGAAAACTCCTGGTTTTTCCGTGCAAATTCCTGATCCTGAATCAATATAAGCTGCAAAATATTCTGTCTTATATCGATCATACAACAAACTAACAGATATGTATATGGAAAAGGGACTCGTCATTCAATCCTTATGGTAACACCATCAAGACTGAATTCCATTCCGTTATGTTTTCTTCCCCATGGTTTATGATCTTTTAGGAAACTTAACCCCAAAGTCATACTCCCATTTTCTCGTCTGCAACTCCTGCAACTAAAATTTCATGGCCTGCTATTTCTAGCATGCCTTCATATTTTCCAACAATAGGTTGCTACAAATGATATAAGTCATCACAAGGGAAATAATTCTCTTTCTTAGTGATGTCAAATATAACTTGTATTTCTTTCCATCCTTCAAGGCATCTAAATTTTACGTTATCTACCCTAATATCTTGAGGAGTTAAAGCTTTTAACAACTCTTTCTCCTTTCCTTTGTAGCCTCTAATCCTACCTTCTGAAAACGACATCCAACTACTAAACTCAGTCTTAAACCTAAGTGTTCAATCTAAAACTGGGTGATCTTTTATAATAATATCAACACCACCTATTCTAGTTATTCTAATAGGATCTGGTGTCATTACCTTGCGAATTCCTTAAAAATATCAGGAATCTTAATATACTCTTTGCTAAGAAATAAATCTTAATGATGCATACTGGAAAGGGCATAAGCTATTCTATAAGTTATAGAATTTGGTCTATTACCTTCTTTCATTAGATCTTTTCTTTTGAAATCTTGATGAAGGGTTAATACTCTACTAAAATCTTGGTCTGCTAGGTTGTACGCAATCCTATGATGAATGTCAAACATCAATTTTCCTGCATAGAAATTTCCTATCATTGTCCCAAGACAACCATCTCTCAAGTTATTGATTCTTCTATCTATTATCGATAAATGTATTTCTGAATCAATTCCTTCCTTAAAAGTTGCTTTTATTACTACTTCAATAGTTCCTATGTTGATCCATTTCATAATAATAGCTACTTCTTCTCTAAGCTTACTTAATTCTTCAAGAATTTCTTCTTTAGGAATCAATTGCATCTTCATCACATTACCAGTAAGTTCCATAGGTACAGCAAACTCACCTGAGCTTACTTTGTAGATTATGTGATGCTTACTTTGGTTCAGTCCTATCTAGTTCAGAACTTTCCCAATCCCTCCAATCCTAAAACCATCGTATGGGCTAAGGTTAGAATCTTGTCGCATGATTCTTTCCATGGTTTTGTTTGACACTGTCATTTTGGAAAAGAATCCTGATAGGCTTTCAGAAGTTTGAAGCCTATCTCCCTTGTTGTAATTATTCTGACTCAATTGAAGATCCATCCGAATCAGTCTCTATTTCCTCCTCATAGACGCTTTCAATTGAAGGAATATCTTTGAATTGGTAGATGGGTACCAAGTCGCCATAGTAAACTGCATCTAAACTGTCATCCGTGGCTTCAAATTTTCTCAATTCACTACGTTTTTGCGAGCAATCGGGAGATATATGTCCTTTTGCTCCATAAGTCCAGCAATTGCAATCTTTGAAACTTTCATTGGCTCGGGTATGGGCTCGTCTGAAAGTTCTTCTTGTAAGGGTTCTTCCGGTGGATCGTGCATCTGTTCGTCTGGATCCTTGGGATGAGGCCCTTGTTGGTCCTGTTCTCTGTCTTGATTTGTATGTTCTGGCTTTGGACTTGGACCACCATGATCTCCGTCAGGAAAAGGTTCTTCTGTAACTCTTGGGATAGGAGTCACTATTTTGCTTCCTCCTTTTCCTCGGTTCGCTTGATTCTCCTATAATAGTCGCAAAATCATTATTATCATAACAGAGAGGGGTTCGTTTGATTTTACCTCTTATTCTTTTTATATTCTTCTGGGTGGATGCTTGATAACAATAATCCTTCAATTTGTCTTTAAGGAAAGACATTCTTCGCGCCACTAAATCCAGCTGTCCTTTGGGTACTTTGTATGACTGGATCAACATATCCCTCCATGGACTGCATATCTTTGCGAAGAACATTGGAGCTGCTACTTCCGTTGCTACTCCACTTTGGAAGAAATACTTGCGAAACCAATAGATGTATTCATCAACTACGCAAATACTCCTAAGTTCAAGGCTAAAGAGCGCCTGCACATATTCTCTAGCCTTTTCTGCTCTACTTCCTTCAAAGTATCCATCTTCGATGAAATGTATCTTGATAAGTCTTCCTAGCCGGTCCGCTATTGCGCCTTTCGAGTCTCCAGCAAGGATGCTGGCTTTGGTATCTTCTTGGGTATTATCCCATCCGATCTTCACAGATCCCTCCAAGCTCAACTCCACAAGCTTTATGAAGTTTTCTTTGCCGAGCTGTAGGGTAGTGGCTGTTATCTTGATTGCTGCAACCCATTCGTCTATCGATTTCTCGGTATTTCAAAAATCGATAATGTCCAGGTTTAGTATAGCGCCATATGGATGTAAAGGCTGGAGTATGGTCCTTGTCCAAGGTGTATTCTCCGGCACTCTTTTTGGATTTCTTCCTGGATTTTCCTTTAGCCTGGTTCCCACAAATGTTGGAGTGGCATTAGTGTGAAAATCCGCACTTTCTCTCATCGGTCGATCCTGTGGAAGATCATTATAACATGTACTTCCCTCCAGCCGGTGGTAGTGCTGGAGTGATCTCATTTGTTTGGATATTGACTAAATCCACGATCCCGAGTTGGGAAAAGGATTCGGCCAATTCTTGTAGATCTGATAGATCCGCTCTCGTTACCTCTATTATTTTATAGATCTAATAGATGCAATAATCAGATCTTCTCTTGACTTCGGCTTTGGAATCTCAGTGGCCTTTCCCTTCTGGTGTAGAAGAGATACTGTTCCAAGGGCGTCCCTAATTCGTTCCTGTCTGGATCTAGATGTCTCATGGCTCTCTCGTTGGTTTCTCTTCAGATCTGTAATTTCTGCCTTCAGATCTGTAAGACCCTTTTGTAGATCAGGAAGGATCTTAAGGATCTCATCCACCTTTTGGCTCAAAAATTCTATTTTCATAGGTATATAGATTAACCTATGTCCATAATCTTGAACTGTCTTCTGGATCTCCCTCAGATCTTAGGAAATCTTTGACGTATCTAGCTCGAGTTCTTTCCAATCAGTCATAATTTGTTGAACTGAAATTATGTAGGAATTTACCCGTTCCTTTGCTCCTGGCTGGAATTCTATCATGGACATCAGTGGAGTGTAGACGTCTCACTGCATTTCCTGGTAGTAGTTGTCGAACTTCAAATTTTCTCAGCCACTCTTGTTTTTCTTCAGGCATAAGAAATTTTGGGTCAATCCTTTTGGGACCGTTGTCACACTTGTCAAGAATTTCCATGAGAAATTCTCTTCTTCGTATTTTCCAGAATCTGAAAATATTTCCTATTTTCAGTATAACTCGAACTTTCGTTCGGTTCCATTTTATCTTGAATAGTCTCCTCCATTAGTGGATAAATAATATCAAAATGTAATATAATAATATATTTCTTCAATAAACCTAGGCTCTGATACCATTTTCGCAAGCTGGGTGTAATCATGCCATTTAGAGATGAAACGGGACTAGATGTGTCAATTTCATAAAACTAATGGACTAAAACTGTTGACCCCGAAAGTAAGGGCCGAAAGTGAGAACTGCCCTATCCTACAAGACTAAATTTGTCATTTCCCCTATATCTTGTTTAGATAATTTAGAATATTTCTGAATATATACTATTATCTAAAAGGTATATTTCTCTTTATTTCAAATAAAAAGATCCCCAAAAATGGCTAGAATTGAACTTTCCAAAAAAGCAATTTGCTAGCCATTTATTTCCTTCCATAAAATTTTTCTTGACTCAAAATAATTGAGGTTGAACAATTTTTATACCCTTATAAAAATACAAGCCAATGAATTTTTATTTATATCTAATTTAACTGAGCTCAACTTCTATTTAATCTAATTAAATACTTATACCCAAATCATCCTTATTCTTTAATAAAATCCAACTTATTAAATTATAAGGACAAACAAAATATAAATTAATGCCATTAATTTATTCTTGGGCCTTTTTTCTATCCAATGAATCTCTTTTTGTAAGTAATCCAATTAGTTATGGAATTAATTTCAAATTAATTCTATATTCATTTTCAATGATTTGTGTGTGATTCTTTCGATTCACCTTTTAGCTAGACTTGGACTAGTGTCTAACACCATTATTAATTAAATCCAGTTTAATTAATAATTCTTCATTAACCCTTAATCTAGAAAGTCTGTCACCAAGGGTGGCCGTGTAGCAACGATCCATGACACTAAAGACTCGGTGAATTGTCATGTGAATATTTAGGCTCTAAAGTCTATACCAGTACGGTTCTTCCATCTACAATCTCTCAGCCTTAGTTTAGGCCTTGAAATTAGGGATCAGTTCCCATCTTTGACTAGGCGTTTAAATATTTGAGTTGAGATCGTGTTATGCCAAGTTTATCGACATAGAAACCTCTTTTTCCTATTTGATCGACTACTATGGCCACATATTCATAAAGTTTGAACGTATCTCCAATTGCATAGGAGATAGCTCTGTCACATACTGAGAGAGGATGGATCCTCTTCTTGGAATTCACCATTCTCGCTACATACTCCGACTGTACCAGACAAGGCTTATGATGTTCATGTCTGTGACACAATCACCTCTCACGCAGAACCAAGATACAGTCATCGAACGCACGTGACTGTCGTGATTACCCAAGTCTAAAGACTACTCCCATATTATCGGAGCCGACGACTCAAGTCATACCGACCAAGCCTCCAAAGCTTTTATTTAACGATCCTCGCGAGTCAGTTCAATTAGTTTACCACCTTCTCAACTAACCCCTTGAAATTGCATAAACGTCCAATATCTGTCGTTGATGAAACGCGGCACTCATCTAATGAATGTAATCTGTACGAGTTTTAGTAGGACTCTCGATGCCCAGTCTTGAGGTCCTCGACTTGAAATCTCATGTTATTCATATTTATTCCTACTTATTACTTTTTACATTATACTTATTTACTCATAATTTTTTTGTATATAATATTCATAATGTATCACATTTACTAGGTTTCCCCCTATCATATAACACCTACAAAAATTAGAAAAATTGAAACGATTTAATGTTGAAAGTTTTACTAGCATAGATATAAATGATAATTAGTTAAATCAGTTAACATATCAAAATAGGTTATGACGAATGAAATAAATTAAATGTATTGTCATATAAGAAAACAATTTGAAGAGTAGCATACGTATGCTAAAACAAAAATGAGAATATATTAAATTATTTATTATGTAAAGTGAACACTTTTTGTTATAAGATAGATTAAAATGTAATTTGAGATTTGACATGGAATTACTATGTACATTGTATAACATTTTTATTATCTCTAATATAATAGAATAAAATATAAGTGTATAACTTTTGATCTTCTCTATAATGCACGATAGAAATTATCGATCCTTGTAAAAAAATATAAAAATGTTTCTCCCAAAACATCACCACACATATCCATTTTCCAAAGAAAGAAAAGAAAAAGTAGAAAATATGGCATAAAACCATAGAGAAACATTGTCTATATTATTATAAAAAGTGTGAAAAATAAAAAGATCTTCAATTTTTTCTTTATATTACATGTTATAGTTTTACTAATATAGTTATCTATGATGCATCAGACACACCGATAGGGACGGATACGAATGGACACAGCCACCCTAGAAATTTAAAAATATTAGAATAGAAAACGGAACTAACACTGCTATAAACGATATAATTCTTATTATATATGTTCTCAGTTTTTAATAAAATTAAAATATAAAATATGAAAAGTATCAAATTAAACCTAAAATAAGCATGTCTTATATCTAAAATATTTAACCAAATGTGGCTTAAAAAGTATTACATAATCAGTTTCTTTTAAGAAATACACAACGAAAATTTCTAATAATCTAAAATTGTGAAATCATCAAGACCATCTCTCGAATTTTTAGTAAATTTATCCTAAAATATTTTGTCTGAGAGGAGGGAATTATTATTTGTTTTGTTAAGTTAAAAACTCTTTTTTTTCTTAACACAGTCCAAGACTTTTTAAAATTATTGAAAAAATCTTAAACATAAAAAACGTGTCGGACACAACAATAATAGAATAGTGTGTCCTTTTTTTTATTTTTTACTTTATATTTTTATGCATTCGTATGTTGTGTCTGACAAGTGGCCGAGGCATGTACGAGCCATGTTCAATGCTGCACTAAATAATTTTTTGAAGTATTCGTGCATTATATATAGTTACAAACAAGATTATAATAGATAATGTTAAAACAATTATTAATTAAGTCACTCAGTAAATTATTGACACAGATATAAGAATTACTAACTTTGCACATATTAAAATATAAATAAACCACAATCGACCAATCATTCTTATTTCTCTTCTTATTTTATTTTATTTTGTTTCCCAATATCTATATATCCATCATAAATTTATCAAAGGTCTTTGGGGATTCAATTAAACTGGTTTTCAAATAAACAAAGTAACTACAATTGTTAAGCTAAATCATTTCCAAAAAGATATATCGAATTGCACAAATACTACAAAAAATATATTTGTTTGGAACGGCTTTTGTAACGATCAGCTTTAAATTTGTAGCCATGATAAAAACTGTCACGCATCAAAAGAAGGTCCGGACAAAATTTATAAAACTCCCCTATGTAAACAAAACGAAATCGCAATGAAACTGTAATTCCAAGGGGTATACCTTGGAGTTCCAGAGCGTTCGATGTAGTTAATAAAATAAACAACAATAATAAAATTAACACGCTATTGGTTGCATGAAAACGAGAGGTATATAAATGTAAATTAAGAATAACCTTTGATTTGTTTATTTTGAACCTCGTTCGTTTGATCCGTTCACGCAAGATTTCACCGTAAAAACCCTCTAAATCTATTCCCACACCATACCGGAACTTGAGATTCCTCAACTTAATTTGCTAGACAAGAATTGACGAGAAAAAAATACATCAAATGTGTACAAGAGGGGGTTAGGCCGAGAGGTGGAATTGGAGAGAAGGAAATTATTTTCTTGCTTTTTTATGTATTCATTAGTTATTCCAAATAACTAATATACATATATATAACTTGTATGGATTCAATAAAATATGTTTAGGTTCATTTAACCATCCATAAGGTAATAAGATCCTCTATTCCAAATAAAGAATCACTAATCATGGCACTTTTCAAAAGTGAATTTGTTAGTCAATATTTTCCTTTTCTAATCATTCCCACCAACTTAATTTTACTTAATTGAAATACAAGGCCCAATAAATCTTAATTAAATCTAATTTAATTAAATTCCACTAAATTAAGTCCATCATATATTTAATTCAATTAAATATATACCCCAATAAGCCTTTACGAAATAATAAGTCCAACTTATTAAATATTGAGGGCAGGCCTAATATAAATTAATTCAATTAATTTATCGTTAGACTTCTCCATCCAATGGATCCCTCTCATATATAAGTATTCTAATTACTTATGAAATTAATTCTCAGTTAATTACTCGTCCCTTCTTAGTGATTTACGTGTGACTATATAGGTTCACCTTTCAGCTACACTTGGGCTAGTGTCCAACACTATTATTAATTAAATCTAATTTAATTAATAATTATTATCAATCCTTGATCAAGAAAGCCTATCATCAAGGTGATAATCCATGTGAACTTTTAGGCTCTTAGTCTATACGAGTACGGTCCTTCCCTCTACTGTCTCCTAGCCATAGTTTATAGCATGAAAATGGGTGTCGGTTCCCATACTGGACTAGGCATCTATACTTAATACTTAAGATCGTGTCACGCCAAATTGATCGAACGAGGAACCTATTTTTTCTATTCAACCAATGATTGTGGCCACAAGTTTATAGAGCATTAACGCATCTCCAAGTGCATAGGAGATGCCTTTGTCCCGTTTTGACAGGGGATGGATCCTCTTCTTGGAACTCACCGTCCTCGCTATAACTTTGGCCTATGAAGACTATGTCTGGACACGATCACCTCTCGCACAAATCTATGATACAGTCATCACATGCACGTTACTGCCGTGATTCCTCAAGTCTGAGGACTACTCCTGTACTATCGGATCTGGGGACTCAAGTCATACCGATCAAGCCTTTAAGGCTTCCATATGATGATCCCCGCGAGTCAGGTCAGTCGACTCGATACCTAGTCAATCAACCCATTAAGATCGCATTAACGTCCCACGTCTGTCCCTGGTGAAACATGGAACTCATCAAATGAATGTGACTCAAAATGCAAGTCTCCATAGGACACTTCGATGCCCATTCTCGAAGTCCTCGATTCAGAACATTTCTTACCAAACCCTAAACAATTAGTTTCATGACCATCATCAAATGCACATTTCTAACTGTTGCACAATGGTTCAAGGTGGTTTGTGGGCTTTGTTGTGATATTTGAAAGAAGTGCAAACATAAATGTAATGAGCAAAACAAATGAAATGCCAATAGCAAATACTCATTTTATTCATTGAATAATATTACATAAAATCGAATTATTGCCTGAATAATTACAAACATGCCAATCCAATTGGCATTCAGGTCACCTAGTCTAACAATCTCCCACTTGACCTAAAGCCAATAACCCATCAACCTCAAACCCATCTTATTCAGATGCCGAGCATGGGCAATTTCAGAAATTTGCTTAGTAAGTAGATCCACTGTGTAATCTGTTGAACTGACTTAGTCCATCCTGACGTCATCTCTGCTCACAAACTCTCCAAGCAGATGGTAGCGTTTAAGAATATGTTTGCAACGGTGATGAGATATCTCTTTCTTTACTCGTGCTATTGCCTCGTTGTTATCCTAGAAGATAACTACGGCATAGCAATTCTAGGTACCACACCCAACTCTTGGATGTACTTTTTCATCGAAATTGCTTCCTTAGCTACTTCTAAAATCACTATGTATTCTGCTTCCATTGTGGAATTCATTGTGGTATCCTGGTTGGTACTTTTTCCAAGCAACCACACCATCGTTCAGCTTGAATACAAAATCCGACTGAGATTTGGCATCATCATCATCCGATTGCAAGCTAGCATCGTTGTAGCCCTACAATATCAATTCTCCACTACCGTAAATCAAGAACACATCTTTAGTCCTTTTCAGGTACTTAAGTATTATCTTGACTGCGCTCCAATGCTCCTCCTTGGTGCATCCCTGATATCTGCTCCTCACGCTCAAAGCGTACACGAAATCGGGCCTGGTGCACTGGACAACATACTGAATGCATCCTATGGCTGAAACATAAGGGATGTCCGACATTCTTTTAAGTTCGTCAGTCTTGGGAGACTGCTTCTTGGACATCTTAATCCTATGCCTCATGAGAAGGAATCCTCGTTTTCAGTTATGCATCTTGAATCTCTTCAAGACTTTCTCGATGTAAGAAGATTTGGTTAGTCCTAACATCCTTCTAGATCTATCCCTATAACTCTTGATGCCAATAATGTAAGAGGATCACCCATATCCTTTATGGAAAATTGTGTGGAAAACCAAGCTTTAATGTTGCCTAATACCTTAACACCATTCCCAATGAGTAAGATATCATCTACATAACACACAAGGTATGCAACTATGCTCCCACTGATCTTCTTGAATACACAAGGATCTAATTCATTCTTGATGAAATCATAACCCCGTATGACTTCATCAAAATGTGTGTTCCAGCTTTAGAAAGCTTATTTGAAGCCATTGATGGATATTTGGAGACAATAGACCTTCTGTTCTTCTCAAGGGAAGTGAAACCCTCTGGTTGATCAATGTAGATCTCTTCTCAATGAAACCATTGAGAAATGTCGTTTTCACGTCCATCTACCATATTTCATAGTCATACCATATTGGTATGGCAAGAAGAATCCAAATGGACTTGGCCATGTCTACAAGCTAATAGATTTCTTGGAAATCAACCCCAGGTTGTTGAGTGTATCCTTTTCCATGAGCCTAGCCTTGAAGGTTTTAACCTTTACGTCAGCTCTAAGCTTACATTTGTAGACCCATTTGCGCCCAATAGGTTTAACACCTTTAGGTGGGTCTACGAAGGTTTAAACTTGATTTGAACCCATAGAGTCCATTTCAGATTTCATGGCCTCAAGCCACTTATCCGAATCGATGTCCGACATTACTTCTTAGTACGTCCTTGGATCATTATCCAATTAACTGGTCAGTCCTGAGAATCCATACCTATTAGGTGGTCGCGATCCCCTGGTCGACCTATGGAGGATTAGAGATCCATCAGTGGCAACTATAGGCTCAAATAATGTTCTTTCGCTCAGCTAAGGTTTCTGACTTCCTTCCTTACGTTGTACCTCATTGCATCGACTATCCGCACAAAAACCTTTTTCCAAGAACACTGCATTCCTTGAGATAAAAACATTTTGCTCAGATTGATCATAGAAGTAGTATCTCGCAGTTTCTTTCGGATATCTGACAAACTTGCATAGATTAGACCTGGAGTCTAGTTTGCCTTCCACTAACCTCTTGACGTATGTGGGACTACCCCACACTCTCAAGTATTTGTAGGACGTAGGCTTGCCATGCCATATCTTATATGAGGTCTAGGGCACTGTCATAGATGACACCATGTCAAGTAATTAGGCCGTCCTCTCAAGAGCGTGACCCTAGAAAGAAGGGTGCAATTCCGTAAAAGTCATCATGGATAGAACCATGTCCAACAGGGTTCAATTCCTCCTTTCAGCCATGCCATTAAGTTGTGGCATTCCAGTAGGAGTTTATTAAGAGAGAATTCCATTCTCCTTTAAATAATCAATGAAATCACCACTTAAATACTTTCTGCCTCGGTCCGACCAAAGGGATTTGATTTTATGGCCAGTTTTATTCTCGACTTCAAGTCTGCATTCCTTGAAACCTTCCAAAGTCCTCAGACATGTACCTCATTAGGTGAACATAACCATATCATGAGTGATCATCGATAAAGGTTATGAAGTACGAGAATCCTCCTTTAGGCAGAGTATTTAAAGATCCATAGACGTCTGTATGGATCAAATCCAAAAGACCGTCGGCAAGTGCACTTTTTACAACAAAAGGTTTCTTGCTCATTTTCCCTTTTAGATAGGATTAACAAGTTTGTAGGTTGTCCAAATCGTCAACCTCTACACTCTTTGAGTTTACCAACTTTCTCATCCTAATTTTGAGATATGGCCTAACTTTGCATTCCGAAACCGTGCATTTTTATGATTATCTAATTTTCGTTTATGTTGACCAGGCATAATCCAATTAGACTGTTGGAGAATATAAAGACCATTTACCAATGTATCAAGCAGATAATAGTTATTATCAATCATCAAATAAAAACTATTTTTATTAATTGCAAATATTTAACCATCATTGTCTAAAACAGGAATGAAAATAATATTCTTGATCATGCTTAGTACATAATAACAGTCTTTTTATTCTATCCGAATATGATCACTAATAACTAACTGGAGAGATCCCACAGCTTTCGCTATGATGGGCTTCCCATCTCCTAGCCTTAGAGTCATCTCATCCTTACATAGGTTTCTGATTCTTTCCAACACCTGCAAGTTATTGCAGATGTGAGCTTCACAGCCGGTATCCAGTACCCAAGAAGCAAAATTAGTTATCATAATCACTTCAATCACAAGCTAACCTATGTTGGAGAGGAGTTGCGGGCACTCCCTCTTCTAATGCCCCTTTCCTTGGCAATGAATGCAAATATCATTTGCATTTGACCGCTGAGAACTGCCAATCTTCCCTTTCCCTTTGCCAATTCTAACGGGAGCAGTAGGAACCCTCAAAGCGCTAGCCACGACTTTTCCCATACCCTTCTTCCTCTTCCAGTGTCCGACCCTCTTGCCTCTTGCTTTGGAGGTTGAAATCTCCCCTACCTATACCGTCAGTGTAGATTTGTGGGTCGTCGCCTCGCATTTGACCAGCATATTAAATAACTCATGAATAGACTTCTCAAGTCCGCTCATATTGTACTTAATAATAACGGGTCATAGGACGAAGGAAGTGACTGAAAAATCACGTCAGTGTATATGTCATTGTCAAGCCCAGCTTTAAGGTCTTCGAGCTTCTCCACTAAGGATAGCATCTTAACCCATGACTTTGTACAGACGATCTTTCGGTCATCTTGGTTCCTAAGAATACTTTCTTCTCAGCATATCTAATATGCCTATCAGGAACCGCATAAACTTCTTTCATGCAGAGCATTATCGAGGGAACATCATATAGCCTATTATATGGCTTTTGAAGGTGATTGGACATCGAAGCCAATATGATACTGCGGACCTTGCGGTTGTCCTCAAGTAACTTCTCGAATGTGACACGTTCTTTAGGTGAGATGATGGGTGTCGAATCCACCAAAAATAATTCCTACGAACACCTTTGTAGATGTGTGAGTAGGGTCGAATCCACAGAGATTGATTTTAAATTAATTCCTTCAAAAACGAAAATAATTAGGGGGAGTTTTGATTGGAAGAAGAATAAAACTAAAAAGCTAATAAAATTAGAAGAGATAAATATAAGAGAAGAGTATTCCAGTTAAAGATAGGATCACACTTAATTCCACGGTTGATCATAGATGCAAAGATAACAATTATTCATGATAGATAAATTGGTTATGGCAATTGGTACGACCTAACGACCTCACCTTTCCTTACCTTGTGGATAGGAACGTCCGTTCCGTTGACTAAATCCCTAATCAGTAAACAACCTTGGGGACGTCCTCAAGATTTAATTTACCGACAGCATTAAGAACTAGAAAGGCCCAATTCTAACCAATAAATTCCTACGAGGATTTATTTAAGTTAGATTGTGCATTCCCCACAACATAATCGAAAACTTCTACATAATCAATTATGTTGTGTTACCACTAGTTATCGAACTAAACAAACAATTACGGATTTGAAAGTTCAATTGGCTAGGCAAATATTCTTGACAATAAATCAAATTATTTGTAATAAAAGCACAGAGAACAACACAAATACCAATATGAATAAAAGTAGAAAGCATAAATTAGATCTCACAACCCGTTGGATTTAAGCGTTCACCAAATCTTCAACCGGAATGAGAGATTTAGCTAAACATGCTCATGGAAGAACGCATGAAAAGCAAAATAATATAAAAATGTAGAGAAATAGAATAGTTCCAAAGTTGTCTCTTAAAGTGAATTACATTACCTATTTATAATAGCTAGATACTTAGTTCTACTAGGATTAGAAGTAGATTCCTAGTTGAACTAAAAGACTTATAGAGATAAAATTATAATCCTAGTTAAATTCTTCCTTCATCAGAGGTAGTCCAAGCAACTCCAAACTCTTGCCAAAAATTGAGTTTGAGTCTTGTTTGAATTTCTATTTTGGTGCTTTTCTTTATTTTCCAATTCTTTTGTCCTAATGCTGCAAAATAATATTTAATTAGGAGCATTTGGTCACAAAATAGGCTAAAATATTATATGAAATAAGCACAAAATGCGATCCTATCATGAGAACCCTTCGATTGGGAGTGGCTTGTCCAAAACATAGCCCTGGTTATCGAAATATAGGGCAATCCTCAGATTTCACAGCCATTCGTTGTAGTTAGTGCCATTGAATTTATTAGTCTCCATTGTCATGGTTAAAGGATTCTTAGAAATTTTCTAAAAAATAGAAAATTAATTAGAAATTAGCCAATAATGGTAATATTATGAGTAAGCTTAAAGACTTGATCTTTAGTGTTTTACTCTCCCACTATTTATAGGAAAGCTCTCCACTCTCAAGTGGGGTTTAAGGAATCGCTTTTCCTAGTGGGCTTGGGGTCCACAAGGGAATTTGTCATACCCCGTTTTTACGATACACATGACAAAAACCTCGTGGGAGGTATCCAGTACCATTCTCATCGCATGAGATCCCCAAGATCTTTTGCCTCACCTCTGCACATGATTCCGAGGACTCCAAGCGAATCATGTTACTCGGTGTTAGGCCCAACCCATCAACCAAATCACATTTCATTCATCACCCCCCATGACTCGTGAGACAGGAAAATGGTGAACATGATCCTTTGTTCACAACAATGGTGCATTCCCCTCTATTTCAAGTGTGCCACGACTCGTGAGACCACACTTCAGCATCGGTAGCTTCCTCACCACATTGCTGTGGATGGAAAACTTGGATACATCAAAACTATTTTGATCTAAGCCCATTATGGGCCTAATATTCAACTTGGTGCAACCAAGTGAGAGCTATTTTGAGTTTAGACCGAGACATCATCATATGTAAATATTGCATGCATAAATATAATGCATTATAAACTCATCCCATGGAATGAAACTAGCATACCCCTGTTAGATGATCACGATCCCCAGCTATATGACCTACTAAGCCTGCAGTGAGTCTATGGTCTGTCTAATGTGGTCCTATGCTAATAGAAAGTAATATTATCCATCAACATATAGATGGGCCTTGTGATATCTCCATGGGTCGCCTTCTCCATAGGCCTCCTCTTTACTGGGCCTTCTTCTCCATAGGCTTGCTAGAAATGAAAAAGTATCTCCAAAGGTCCTATACTACTCTCATTACAATTTGAATAAGAAACCCCGATCAGAAGTCGAGGGGAGTATATTAAGAGGATGACAGCAAGCCTTATTATTCCAAGGCTAAAAACGAGAAGGGATGAGAAAACAAAATCACAAGGGCACATGTGCTCACCCAACAAAAATTAAAAGACGTACATGCGGTCTAGGGCTCCGTGATCAAACCTTCACATTCATTCTCGCATAGAATAACAATTAATCATGCTAGACAAGAAAATGAACATCCCAAAAATATCGCGATATCTAATATCACGACAAACAATTATATGCTGAAAACAATAAGCTTAAAATTTGCAACTCATATGGATGATTACACCTTGTACATCTAATGCACGCAAATAAACCAAATTAATTAAAGCAATTTAATTCTCGAAAAATTCTAATTTTCTCCAAAATTAAATCAGGAACAATAAATATTTTTCAAAAATTATGCAAAAATTTAAAAATTCAATTTTCCACAGAAACAGCGAAAAACGGCCTAGCCGTCAGTGATCAGCAGCAGGAGCACAACAGCCTCACAACCGCGCGTGCGCGCGCGGCTGTGCGTATGCTTTGCATTGTCGATCAGCAGTACACTCTACATTAGCGATTTTTTTTTCTATTTTCACATATTAAAATGAAACTAAAAAAAGTATTTTATCAAAAAATTTAATTTTCATAAAATACTTAAATCATCCAAAATCGCAAAAATTAAACAAATTAATTTTCTCATATAATTATCAAAGAATAAGTAAAACACATATATCATGATTCAAAAGCAATAAAGATCACATTTTCATGCTTATTCACAAAATACCATAGCCCCTACATGGTAACTGAGCTCTGATTCAACTTGGAAGGGCATTGAAAAGTGCGAGTGGATCAGCCCGGCAACACGTAAGCGGAAGCAATTAAAATAAATTGCTTAAATAAAATGAAATCACAATGAAACCATAAAATCATGGGGTGTACCCTTGGAGTTCCCGGGTGTTCGATGTGGTTAATAAAATAAATAAAAATAATAAAATTAACATGACAATTAGTTGAATGAAAAACGAGAGATACATAAATATAAATCAAGAAACACCTTTGATTTGATTTATTTCGAACCTCATTCGTTTTATCCGTTCATGCAAGGCTTCAATGTAGAAACCCTCTATGCTACATCCACTGCACACCGGAACTTGGGATTCCTCAACTATATTTGCTAGAAAAGAATTTAGGAGAAAAAACACATCAAGTATGCACAAGAGGGGGTTCGGACGAGAGGTGGAACTGGAGAGAAGGAAATTATTTTCTTGCTTTGTATTCACTAGTTATTCCAAATAACTAATATATATATATATATACACCTTGTATGGATGCATTACAATATATCTAGGTACATTTAACCATCCATTAGGTAATAAGATCCTTTATTCCAAATAAAGGATCACTAACATGGCAATTTTCAAAAGTGAATTTGTTAGTCAATAATTTTCTTTTCTAATCATTTCCACAAACTTAATTAATGGGCTTGGCCGATTTTAATTAATTGAAATACAAGGCCCAATCAATCTTAATTAAATCCAATTTAATTAAAGCCCACTTAATTATGTCCATCATATATTTACTCCAATTAAATACATGAACCCAATTAACGTTTATTAAATAATAACTGTAACTTATTAAATAATAAGGGCAAGCCCAATATAAAATAGTTAAACGAGTTTATCCTTCGGCTAATCCATCCAGTTGATCCCTCTCATATATAAGTAATCCGATTACTTATGGAATTAATTCTCAATTAATTCCTCGTCCCTTCTCGATGATTTGTGTGAGTCTTTTTAGGTTCACGTTCAACTAGACTTGGGCTAGTATCCAACATTATTGTTAATTAAATTCAATTTAATAAAATTCATGATCAACCCTCGATCAAGAAAGCCCATTACCATAGGTGGCCATCTAGCAACAGACCATGGCACTAGAGACTTGACGAAAATCCATGTGAACTTTTAGACTCCTGAGTCCATACGGGTATGGTCCTTCCATCTACCGTCTCTCGGCCTTAGTCTAGGGCATGGAATTGGGTGTCAGTTCCAATCCTAGACTAGGCATCTATGCTTAATACTTTAGATTGCTGTAGCCACAACTTTATAAAGCGTTAACACATCTCCAAGTGCATAGGAGATACATCTGTCACATTAGACAAGGGAAAGATCCTTGGAATTCCCGGGCATCCGATGTAGTATGAAAAATTACGTAGCAATTAAATACAATCATACGAGGCTATCGATGGAAAAATAAATATTGAAGTGAGAATTAAAATCGAAATGTACTTCTTAAATTTTTGAGCTTCCAACCAGCTAGTTTTGTTGAATGTTCACAAGAGATTCCAACATAGGAATCCTCTAAAGATGATCCACATCAGACCGGAAAATGAGACCTTAATTCCTTTTCTAGAAGGAATGAAGATCGAAAAAATCACCAAAGCTGAGATCAAGGGGGTAGTCGAATTATGATGGAGGAGAGGAAAATTTTGAGTTGTATTTTGTAAATAATTATTACCCTAATAATCATACACAAAATATATTTATATTCCTTGAATAGATAAACAAGAATGTGGCTAGATCTATAAGGTAACTCTTCAATCCGGTCCAAATAGAGAAGAGTCTAATTATGACCAAGCTAGCACTTTTCAAAAATGCAATTCTTCGGTCAACTTTCCCTCCAATTTTGCGAGTGGGCCTTAATCATTGGGCCGGTTTTATGTAAAGTAAATTCAAGGCCCAATGAATTTTAATTAAATCTCATTTAAAAGTATTCATTTAGTTCAGCCCACTAGGTATTTAATCCAAATATATATTCAAGCTCAAATTGTCTCTTATTAGTTAATGAAATCCAATTCATTAAATTAATAAAGACAAGCACAATTTCAATTAATGTAATTAATTTAAACTTGGGCTATCCATCCAATGTACCCACATGTATGAGCAATCCAATTACTTACATCTTATGGAATTAATTCTAAATTAATTCCTTATTCTTTCTTGGTGATTAATGTGTGACTCTTTACATTCACCTTTCAGCTAGAGTTGGACTTGTGTCCAACACTATTATAAATTAATATTTTCTTGATTAGCCCTTAATCAAAAAAGTCCATTACCATAGATGGTCGTCTAGCAATGGTCAACGACACTAGAGACTAAGTGAATTTCCGTGTGAACATTTATGTCACTGAGTCCATACAGGTATGGTCCTTTAATCTATCGTCTCTCAAGCTTAGTTGAGGGAATGGAATTAGGTGTCGGTTCCCATCTTGGACTAAGAATCTATACATCTAATCGAGATCGTGTTACGCAAAGTTTCTTGACATAGGAACCTCCTTTTCCTTTTCGATCAACGACTGTGGCTAGAGATTCATAAGACGTGAATGCATCTCCAAGTGCATAGGAGATACCTCTATCACATACTAATAGGGGATGGATCCTCTTCTTGGAACTCACTGTGCTTGCTACATACTTCGACTGCACTAGATAAGGCTTATGATGATCACGTTTGTGACATAATCTCATCTTGCACAGATCCAAGATACAGTAATTGTATGTACGTGACTGCCGTGATTTCTCAAGTTTGAGGATTACTCCCTTACTATCCGAGCAAAGAACTCAAGTATACCTACCAAGCCTCTAAGTCTTCCATATGACGTTCCCCATGAGTCAGTTCAGTAAGTTGACTACCTTGTCAACTAATCCACTGAAATTGCATAGACGTCCAACGTCTATCGCTGATGAAACGCAGCACTCATCGAATGACTGCAATACTCAGTAAAAGTCTCTGTAGGACTCTCGAATCCTAGTCTTGAGGTCCACGACTTTGAACGTTTCAGACTAATCCTCGAAAATTAGTTTCATAGCGCCATCCAATGCGCAACCAAACTACATGGGTTATTGAGTGGTCTGTGGGCATCTGTTGTGACGTCAAAATAGTCCTTAACGTAATTTGACAAGCACAATAGACACATGCGCCAAGGTCGAATACTTACCATATTCGTCGGAATAATATAGATTAAATAAAGATTGCTAGAATGGTTCTCAATACCGCCAACTCCAACAGTTTAATTACTAATAAACCGATTAAAAATCAAAGTACGGTTGCATCCACTACAGGTGAATACGTTTCAGTATAATTAATTTATGGCCTCTGAGTAAAGCCTTGGTCCACAAGTCTAGCCTTGTATCTTACAACTTCATGTCATTCATTTCTCTTTCGTACAAACAACGACTTATAGCAAACTGGCTTGAACACCTTTTGGTGCTGGAGTAATAGGTCCAAATACTTCTTGCTTATTTTTTATTTTTTCAATTATTTAAATGTTAGCGTTCCTCTATAGTTTGAGGATCATTTTCATTTTCATCCATGACTTCGACGGCTACAAAATAGAAAAAAATCTCATTCGTTTAAATTTCTATTCAATGGTGAATTTCATTTTTGCTCCAATAAGTGGACTTGTTTTCAATTTTGGTCCATAAGGTTCTCAAACTTGCAATTCTTCCTCAGTGACAAAGAACTTCTACATTTGCATCCGTGTTCATATTTTTTTTCCTACTAAATGGAAGAGAGAAGAAAACAAATTAGCTATTTGTATACGAAGAAGAAGAAATAAACCTTTCCCATAAAATTTTTATTTATCTGTATATTTTTCATCCAAATTTGTTCCCACCTAACTGAAAAATCATCTGTCATTAGCAACTTAATGATTGACCCTCTTGTATCCTGACATTGGAAAATAAATGCACATATTGGATGGAATGTGTAAATCATCTACAGTATGGGTACAAAATTAAAAATAGGTCCATTTATGCGACAAAAATGCAATTTACCCTCTTTCCGGTAACAACATAAACTGTTGTAAGCATAATTAATAGACATCTCGTAACTGATCTCGAGATTTTGCTCGTTACATTTAGATAAATCAGTTCAAGAATTTTATTATTAGAGACATTACTAGTGGTCACATTAGCATTGTGATTAATTGAGATGGCATGCTCCTTTCTCTTTCGAGAATTTGCTTCTTTAGAGCCAAGTATTCTAGTACGCTTTGTGATTTACTAGAATATTATGTGTAACCTTGTTCCTTCAAGTAACAGTATAATAGTTCTTCTGAAGCCCTCAATAAGATTACTAACTCATAAAATAATATTCACAATTGGTCTTGCCATTAACAAGTTTGAGAAAAAACTCTTGTGTCTTAGAATGGAATGTGTAGTGCCACTATCAACAAGACAATGCTCCTTGCTATTGAGAATTGTAATGGGGTACAATATGAGAAAACCATAACTAATATGAAGAGGTTGGAAAAAGCCCTATCTTAAGCTAGCTCGTAACACTAAAAATCTTGCGGATAATCTCTTGTGCTATGATAAGATCCTAGATCTTGTGCTCCGCCAACCACCTTTTATGGATGGGATTTGGCAGAGCGTATCACCACACCATAAAGAAAGGCGGGATTTGGCATAGTTAGGGCAACCATTCCTAAACCCCTTCCATCTTGAAACGGTCATTGGAACACATAATGAACGGATATTAAAAGCTGATGTCATGATCTATATTTTTTTGGGTATTAATTTTTGTATAGGCAAACCGTTCCAACATGAGTTCCAGAGAAACAGTTACAAAATCCAATCCAAATATGTTTCAAAAGAGTAACGGTAAATGGTTGGAACTCTGTTTGGAACGTAATATTAGAATTAGGGACGGTCTTGAGTTGACCATTCCTATATGTGTGACAAAGGATGTCCGAAAGATGTCAACTAGAAAATGTATGCCAAAACGAGGTATGATTTGGAACGATTTTGGAACATCTTTAATCAATTATGCGAAAAATCATTCCAAATTATTAGTTTTATTTAAGAAGAAATGTGTTTCAACCTGTTCGTCAACTTGTCTCGAATCTTTGTTGATATTTAAAGTTATTTTGATCAAGTAACAACTTTAACCCTTTATTTGTCAATCGATTATATTTTATGTAATTTTATCAATTAATTTAATATTATAATTATATATATATAATTATCTCTGTGTGTTTGTGTGTCTGTGTAGGACTCATCGTCATGTTAAGATTGTTGAGGAGATGGATGTATGAGAAGAACCTTCCAAATAGGGCGGGTCTTACTCTGTTGAGGATGGTGTTGCTAGATTTACAGAATGATCCAAAACTCAACATGCATATATAGATGGTAAGAAAATTAAGTGTCCTTGTTAGAAGTGCAAAAATGAAGTTTTCAAAACCATGGACGAGGTAAATTTGGACTTATTTATGAAAGGTTTTATGCTAGACTATTATAATTGGACTTCTCATGGCGAGGAGAGGGTGTAGGAGTATTTTGAGGCCGTCACCGAGGGCCCATTTAAGGAGTTCGGCATAGAGAATGGTTTTTTATGCCGCCAGGTCGGCTGTCTGGTCTTCTAAGTATAACCAGGATGTTGTGCTTGATAATGGTACGAGGTCGTGTCCTACTAATGTAGGGCTAAGTTCATATTATGGTAGAGGGCCCTAATTATGTGTTTGGGCTAGCAGACCAACTTCGTGATGTACTGCATGTAGCTAAACAACCGTTGTCGAACGGTTGCACCCAATCTCAATTGAGGGTTGCTGCTGAGTTGGTGAATATCAAGGTCGCCTACCATTTTCTCAGCACATATATGACCAAATATCTCAGTGGGCTGATAATTTACTGCCCTACAACTTAATAAGAAACTTGGGTTTACCTATTAAGAGATAAATGTGTGTAAAAATGGTTGCATGGTGTACAGGAAGGACGACATTGATCTAGACTACTACAAGTTTTGTAGAGAAGCTAGGTACAATTCAACCAGGGAGCGAAATCCTAATCGCAAAAAGACATCTTACGCCGTTTTTAGGTACATGTCGATTACCCCATGCCTGAAAAAGTTGTATGCTTCAGAAGCGACTGCCGAGGAAATAACGTGGCATGCCAATAATCAAACGGAAGAAGGATCCATGTGCCATTCGTCTGATGTAGATGTATGGTGGTATTTTGACTGGGCACATCCTCATTTTGGAGTAGAGCCCCGTAATGTTAGACTGGTTTTGTGCACGGATGGGCTCGCACTGCACGGGCAGTGCGGTGGTACGTACTCATGTTGGCCCATTATACTTACACCGTACAAACTCCCATTGGGAATGTGCATGAATGCTGAGTATATGCTCGTGATGATGGTGATCCCTGGTCCTTCCAATCCAAAACATTTCATTAATGTTTACCTAGAGCCGCTGATCAAGGAGTTGTAGAATCTGCGGCATGTATGTGTACTAACATGCGACACTGAGAAAGAAGATATTCCTAGTGCACGCCGTGTTGATGTGGACTATGAATGACCTACCCGCTTATAGAATGGCGTCTGGATGGAGTTCCACTGGTGTTATGCAGTGTCCAGTTTGTTTGGAAAACACACGGTCATTCTACCTGCAGAATGGTAGGAAGGCGTGTTGCTTTGACTGTCACAGACAGTTCCTCCCACCAGACCGTCCATTCCGTAGAAACAAGAAATAATTCACAAAGAATCGAGTAGAAAGGAATGTTGCACGGTTGAAGTGTCGTTGTCACTCCCAGGCGGGTATAGTGGTGAGCGTAAGTGGACAAAGAAAAACACCTTCTGCGAGCTCGAGTACATGTCGATGCATCTGATACGACACAATCCTGATGTCATGCACATTGAGAAGAACGTGTTTGACAATATATTCAATACCATGATGGATATAAAAGTAACAACCAAGGATACTCTGAATACATTGAAGGACTTGAAGATCATATGTAATTGATCGGAGCTTGAGCTGGACGAACGGAGGCCCAATGTGATGCCCAAAGCCATATATAACCTAACTCCGGATGGACTGACATTATATTTCAAGAGGTTGAGACAATACCTACTGCACAAGTTGCGACAAACAACCATAATTATGACCTGCATGACTCAAATGGTATACAATTAGTCGTTGAGCTTTCTGTTGCTAATCAACAAGGAGCAGGTACATCCTGATCGAGGAACTATAAATCTGATGACGAGCCTAACGAGCATAGGTTTGATGAGGATTATGAGACAGAAGAAAACAATAATTATGATTGACATTTAGTGTTTTCTGTATCAAGTGTGTGTGTATTTTGTCGATAGAAATTAGTATAAATTAAAAAATTATTTAGAAAAATAGTTTACCAGCTAATTTAGAAGTTTATTTAGAAAAATAGTTTACCAGCTAATTTAGAAGTACAACTTGCAAACTATTTGTCCATACCAATAATTCTGTTTTAAAAACAAAACACAATTTTTTTGTATTTAGGAATGGTCAAAAAATTAGGAAGTCAATCTAGAGCCCGTTCCAATTTTGAACCGACATTAATAAAATTAACCGTTCAATATATTACAATGTCCCAAATAAAAAAGAGAAAAAATTAAAATTTAGGAACGGTCTATTTATTTTTACCGTTTCAAAATAAGTTCAAATAAATTTAATTTCGCGCCAAAAGAAAACTGGAGGGAAAATCAAACTTAGGAGCGATTATTTAATATTTGACTATTGCAAAATATGAACTTAAATAAAATCGTTCCTAAATGTATAGAATATTTGTTTCTAAAATGATTAAAAAATCCATTTCCAAATGAATTCCAAAAACCGTCCCTAAATATTCCCATAGATTGCTCGTTCACTTCCTGATTACAATGTCTCAACATCCAGGACAGTTCAATTGTTTTTAACCTCGTTAATTGTGTATCAAATACAATATCTTAGTATCTATATAACAAATGTTTCAAAAACTTTATCGAATGCAGTATTTTGTGGATTTAATACTATGCAACAGTTTGATAGAAATTTTAACGGTCTGATTAGACGATCCAATACAACAGTATAAAATGCCACTTACATCTACGTAAGAATAACAATCTTATATATACAAATATACTTGATCTTCTGAACATGTATCAATTTAATTTGTAGCATTATTTGTTTCCAATAACCTTAATTATTTTATAGTCTACGTTTTTCTGCTCATTCACATGAATGGGACGGTTTTTCCTACATATTTTATTTTTTTAATTTTATAGTGTAAAATTAAACATTTTAAAAACTTATTTCGGAAATTTAAAATTTTTTTCTAAATTTTTCTGTAATTGTTTCAAAATTTTTATACATTTCTAAAAATTGTAAAAAATTTCATAATTTTTGGTAATTTTTATAATTTTCTGTAAATTTTAATTTTTTTTTTGTAAATTTTATGTATTCTCCAAATTTTGTAAATTTTTTTGTAATTTTAAAAGATTTCTCTTAATTTTGGGTGATTTAAAAATTTTCTGTAAATTTTTAGTTATTTTTAAAAAAATCCTGTAAAAAAAATATTTTATGCAATTTTTGCAATTATAGAAATATGTAGTTGTATAAGAATTTTCTGCAATTATAGAAATTTATTTTATGTAATTTGTGGCATTATAGAAAGTTTGTGTAATTTTTCAGAATTAATTGTATAGTTGTGTAATTTATGCGATTCTTGTGAAATTTAGTAATTCTATAGTGTATATTTGTGCAATTTACTCATGTAACATTCTATAATTTATGCAATTCTTATGTCTATTATATCATATTGCTTAATTTTTTTGTGAAACTTATTGTTTACATGTGCAATTTATTTTATAATTAGGCTAATTTTGACATCATAATGTAAATAACCAAAAAAACATTAGACCAATATACAATCTCAATAGTAACATTATTTATATAATAATGTAAATAATAAAAATTATTGGACCAATATTTTCAAATAAAATATTTTTACATCATAATGTAAACAATCACAAAAATTAGACTAATAGTTAATCCCAATAATAACATTATATAAATAATAATGTAAATAATAAAAAATTAGATCAATATTTCCAATAATAACAATTTTAAATAGTAATGTAAATAATCACAAAAATTACATCAATATTCCTAATAATAACATTTTTACATAATAAACTCAATAATAAAAAAATTGGACCAATTTTTTTCCAATATTAACTACATAATAAAATAATATCAATAATCACAAAAAATAGTCCCATTAATAACATTATTTACACAAAAATGTAAATTATCGCAAAATTAGAAAATATTCCCAACAATAACATTTTTACATAATAATGTCAATAATCCCAAAATTAGACCAATAATCCCAATAATAATATTATTAACAAAATAATGTCAACAATAACGATATCAAGGTAATATTTCAAATTAAAATACAATTATATAATCAATAGAAATAGAAAAGAAATTGAGGATAATATTTTCAATAATTAATAATTATTTAAAAATGTATAGTTCTTCGGTAACTGCGTACAAACGGACCACGCATGCCTTTCTTATTTAGCCCATTAATTGAATTTTGCGAATAGAACTTATTATGGTTATCTATCTTCATCTGTCAATAAAAGATAATGTTGATAGATTAAAATGGATGATTGTAACGAATACTACAATAAAAAGTTCATGTGATAGGCTAAACAAGTTTAAAAAAATACTTGGCCCGTTTCTATATGTGCACAAGAGAATTATACATTTTTAAATAATTAATTAGTACAATAATCATAACATCATGATAATATTTTCGATGAGTAAGAATTAGTATATTCTTTTCTATTTTACATACTAATGTCAATAATCGTAAAATTTAGACTAAGATCTCTCAATAATTTGTTCAGATTATATTTAGTGGTACGCCTCCTGTACCACGTGGTCGTGGTCATGGCACGCCACTTCTACCAGTTTCGTGGGATGTTTTCTAAGTTGCGAAGCAGTTTTTTGAGCATCCACACCACCTGGCACGATTGCACCGTCCCCCGCCTCGCAGATTCTAGATGATGCTGGAGCATTTGGAGCTACACCGGCAGCTGATCAGACGATATAGCAGTCTGCCACCGTGTGGCTGCTCCACCACTAGCATCAGTCCCCTCACCATCAGTGCCCCCAGTACATCAAACTCGATGACGCGAGGTAAATTTTTTTATTCAATTGTTTTTAGTATTATATTATATTGAAAATGTCGAATATAGCATGTCATATTAAATCTGACCGCCACTTTCACGAGCGGATCAATGTAGTTGTGATGGGGACATTTTCACCACCCGTCGTCATGTCTGAGGTAGGTGCCGCTAGAGTACCAATATTTATAGTTTGAGAGTATGAAGCTAATCAATTTTACATTAATTTGATTTTATCTAATAATTTAATTATTTAATGAATTTTGCTAATGTTTTATTTAATTTTATTATTGTAGATGACCTACTAGTGGGACTATGACGATGAGTCAATGTTCTTTGTCTTCCACATGTTGGCCGATAAGTAAATCCGGAAGATATTATCTGTCGCCTTGTCCAGCCTGGTCAGGCCACTCTAACTGGCCAACAAGGTTTGGACCAACTCCAGACGTACTGGGGCAATGTGGGCTTTCAGCTGGAGTCCTCAAAGAATAAGACGAATCGTGCGGCGAACTCTACGGTATCCTCAATTATGTTTCAGGAGGAGGGGGTCTTCCTCTATCAACATGCACAAGAGGAAGTTGGTAAGTAAATAATAGTATTTTAAATGTTTTACCATTATTTTATAAATAAGATGCTAAATGTTTTTTCTTCTACAGGAGGCAAAGGTCAGTCGCCCTCCAAGCAGATGGAATTTTTGGAGATGTGTTACAAGAAAAAAGTGGACGGCGGCTGGAGCGGGCCGAGGGTGTTGGAGGTGGCGGTAAGTAGGTACAATATTAATATTATTTTCTTAAAAAAATGAATTCTTGCTTAAAAGTGTTTATAATTTTATTTGTTTTGCAGGAGAAGTTCTAGAAGCTGCTAGAGGATAGTCAGCCTTAGAGGGTTTGATATTCAAGAAGCTGCTTTATTTTTTGTAATATCCAACCCTCTAGTATTTGTTATTCTTTTAGCTTTTTTAAGGGTCTATTATACAGATGTATATATATATAGGAATTAATGGATTCAAAAATGTCAATTAATGTTTTTTTTCAAAATATTTGAAAGTGATATGTTCTGTGGTGGTAAAGAACCAAATAAATCGGTGCAAAAAATTCTTACACATATTAGTATAGCTGTATAATTTTAATATAATTGCAATTCAATTTCAAACTTAAATTACTAGACTCCAGTTCATCAATGAAATTCAGTCCTCAAAGTGTAATAATCACTATAACTATGAATCAAGTAAGTGACATTAGTCTATACCTATCTTTATATACCAAACCATTAATTACATTTTTCAGATTAAAACACACCTACCACATATATTTCTTTCAAAATATCCAGCCTTTGAAACCGAATTTCAATAGATCCTTAGTTAAAAGTATTGTCCAATTTCAATAGACGCAAAATGATTGAACTTGCAAGAAAGGTATACATGATTAATTTTTCAGTTTTGAGTATCAATTTTAACTTCATCACTACTTTAAGTTTTTCAATTTTAATCAAAAACTGGAGTTGTTATAAAGAATTTGGTAAAGACAAATGGTTGATTACAATACAAAAATATGTACAGATTGATGAACTCTTTAATTAATGTTCATAAATACTGTCTCTTTTTGTTTTTTGTAGAAAATAACTTATTGTTTTATTGTATTCATAGATAGCATCAATATATACATTTCTTTCTAAAAATGCTTTCTGTCTAATTATTACAATAATATTAAGTAAACACAAACCAAGAAAGAAAAAATTAACAGAAAAATATTATGAGAAAAAGACAAAACGTAACTTTCGAGGCTTCTGCTATCACCTATTGAGCATTGTTGTATGGAACACTCACATATACACACACAACATTTACTCACACTCTCTCACTCAACCACTCACACTTCAGATTTGCTCACGCCTTTTCTCCCTCAACCACACTCACTGCAGAATACTATTCAAGTCCATAAAGTACTACGCTCAGAGAGCCCTAGGAACATTACATCTGATTCCTTTGTTAGCCAAGAAATGGCGGAAAACTCCATAAATGTAAGATGAATTCTATCCGGGCGGCTCAATTATTAATTTTCTCAAGCATTTGATTCTTTCTTTTTCCTACTTTAATTCTTTTTTCCTAATAATTTGTACTCACACTCTCTCACTCAACCACTCACGCTTCAGATTTGCTCATGCCTTTTCTCCCTCAACACACTCACTGCAGAACACTGTTCAAGTCCATAAAGTACTACGCTCAAACAGCCCTAGGAACATTACATCTAATTCCTTTGTTAGCCAAGAAATGGCGGAAAACTCCATAAATGTAAGATGAATTCTATCCGAGCGACTCAATTATTAATTTTCTCAAGCATTTGATTCTTTTTTCTCAACCACACCTGGCTTAGGCTCAAACCAAACCTGATTGTGCCTGTTTTCTTTTCTTTCTTTTTTAATGAAGATGAGATACTTTTTTGAACAAACTTAAAAAATTTATGCTTTTATTTAAATAAATAAATCATAAATTAAACCAAACAAAAAATCAAAACTTCAAAAAAATAAAGTTGCTAAGACCGCATAAAGAACTTATAACAATTTATCCAACCAGCTACAAATAATAAACTTAAATAATGGCAAGCCCAATAATGATTTAAAATACATTTTTAAAAAATTAACAATGAGTTTTAGTGAATTGTTGTACTAATATAGAAGTAGAAGAATAAAGGTAAAACTTTTTAGAGCTTCAAAAGTATAAAAAATATAGAATAGTTAAGCTACAAGAATAAAATAAAACTTATATCCAGCTACAAATAATAAACTTAAATAATGGCAAGCCCAATAATGATTTAAAATACATTTTTAAAAAATTAACAATGAGTTTTAGTGAATTGTTGTACTAATATAGAAGTAGAAGAATAAAGGTAAAACCTTTTAGAGAATAGTTAAGCTACAAGAATAAAATAAAACTTATATGTAATATATTATTAAAAAAAAAGAAGTGGCTCGATTAGGTTGGCCCGCTAACTTGACCTAGGGTTAGGAGGTCCTAAGATTGGGTTGGGCATATCCCAAGTATTGATATTTGGAATCAGCCCAGAATGGGCCTAGATTGGACCAACCAACTTTTTTTGAATAGGTCAATCAGATCCTAGGTTGAGTCCCTCTTGAGCCCGACTCTGTAGGCATCTTGACCAGCGACTAGAAACCATGTGTTTAGTCAATGACCATTGAATTAGCATTAGTTTCGTGGAAGTTTCTCATTTACAAGATATAATGTAAAATTCCTATGACCAATAAAACTAAAATAATTATATATTCAAATCATTTGAAGATTAGAAATCTGTTTGCTATTACGATTTATTCATTCCAAGTACTGAACTAATCTTTATCTCATCTTATTAATTTGTATTCTAAAATTTAATTATTTTCTTGGTAATTTTTTATTTGTTCTTTAATCTACATATAACACTTTATGTGTAGAAAGTTTATGCAATCATTTTACATATCTCTAGCCCCTCACGCACTAAAAAAAGAAAACAAGATTAAATATTAGTGTGCAATCACGTGCACTTTTGCTATTATGCACTTTTACGTTTCTTTATCTAAAAAATGTGATATTATAATTTATAAAATAAACTTGTCTATTCTACTAACATACATATGTATGGCAGGTTGAAGTAGGAAAAAGGGACATGTATCACATAATTGTACAACAAAATGAAGACAAGTTGGACGTAAGGGTGAAGAAAGTCCCTCTCCAACAAGACGTGGACCCTCTACGGAAATTATTGAGACAATAAAAATCCAACCAAGATACAAGTTATTTATGTGAATCCTTATAATATGATCAACTTTTTTTCTTTTGTTATATTAAAAGTATGATTCAATATTCTAAAATTCATTCATTAATTATTAAATAATTGTGATTCATGAAAACCTAAATATAAGTGATTTGTTTTTATTGAAAATAGTGTATTAATTATCAATATATAGATAAATAATTTCAAATTAAAGCATACATTAAATAAAAATTGCTAAATGCAAGAAACTACTATAAAAGTAGACCAAATACTATTTATAGGATTCAAACTGGTGACCTTTTGGTTGTAAGACGTAACCATGCAATTTGAACAATATCTAAACTTTCAATTTAATTTAGAAATTTGAATACCG